>NC_046168.1:78148327-78240827 GCF_011064425.1 Rattus rattus | reverse complement strand
AGAGCCCCCTGCACAAGCATAGGTGGAGAATTATTTACTGGCGCGGGTGCAGCTTGCCAGAGGTTGCACCACTGCAAAGAATGTCTCCTCGGAATCTGTAGTCTAATTCCTTATGCAATGAAACAATTATACCGAGGCTTTCAGAGGTGGCTGGGATTCGGGAAGAGCACTTGTAGTATTTATAGCAACAGGGTCGCCGTGCTACAGAAAAGATAGTTTTTAGGAATTGGCTTTGGTAGCCGAATGCCGGACACTGTCCTTAGGCTCCTGTAGGCCGTGTTCTCTCCCTTCTGTGCACATCCTGGACCGTGACTGTTCTCTTTTTGGAGAAATCAAATCACCTGACTCCGTCCTGCTCAATTCTTCTTCCCAGGAAAGACTTGAGGAGCCAAGCTTCCGTGCCGCAGTGTTCTGCCCGTAGTTTTAGCTTTCTTTTTCCCCCAGAAACATTGAAGTAGAAGGAAAATAGAGAAAGGAAAAAAGTCCCAATCCTCCAAACGTAAACAATGGCAGCATGCTGTTTACTGAGCATTCTGCGTCAGGATACATGACGAGGTCATTTTACCCTCACAGAAGCCTTTGGAGGTGGCAGTAAGAGCAACCTCATCTGGCAAGTAAGTTGAGTGTTAGGCTGAGAATATACTGAGAGTATTTGTTCATAATAAATAAATTGAATTTACTTTCAATTATATGAAATTTTAAAAAGAATTACAACTTTTTAAAGAGTTTCTTCTTGAGCTGCCTGGACCCTACAGACCGGAAGGCCTAACTTTTAACTACGTTTGCATAGATCTAATAAATGACTGCTTTGCTTTGGTTCTGCCCTGTTACCTCTCCCTTTGTGGGCACTGGGATCTTTTTATGTATTTGAGGTGTTTGCATTATGATCTTTACCCTTCTGGGGTCAGCAGTTAAATACTTCTACTTCATACCCATTTACACAGTCAGCCAGTCACAGGGTCATGGGGTCAAGCCTGCAGGACCATGCAAATCACTGTAGGACACGGAGACTCAGGCAAAGCAAGTTCATAAAATCCCGTGTTGTTTGGTGGTGAGGTAGGGGTGGGGGAGTGGAGGTAAGGTCTCATTTTAGCCCAGGGCTAAATCTGGCTTCAGTCTTATAAATGCAAGGGTTACCCAGCTTCAAGATTCTTTTGTCTTTTCCTTTTAGGCTCAGAGTTTAATGTTTTTGAGTTTTTCCCCCTCCTTTTTGTTATTTCTTTGAGAATTTCACAAAATGTATTCTGGTCATATTCAACCCTCCTCCATCCTCCCTAGATGCATCCCCCTTTCCCTACCCACCCAATTTTATGTCTTTTTTTCTCCTTTTGCTACTAAGTACAGTTGATCTACTCTTGGATGTATGATCTTGGATGTCTGAGGGTCTTCACTGGAGGGCAGGCAGCCCATCAGGACTGCATCCTTAAAACACAAAACAAAACTCACTGCCCCTTTCCCAGCAGCTGTCTATCACCAGTAGCCCCTTAACTCAGGGTGGAACTCCATCCCCACCTCCTCTCTTCGTGTGGTGATTTGGTCCTGAGCCTGTGCAGGTCTTACAAAATGCTGTCTCGAGTTCAGGGAAGGCATAAACGTGCAACTGTCCAGCTACATTCAGAAAATACTGCTTCATTATAGCATCTACGTCCTGTAGGTCTGATACTCTTTCTCCTTCCTTCTCTGCAGCGATCCCTGAGCCTTGGAAGGAAGAGGGAGGATATAAGTGTCCTGCTTAGGGATGAGCATTCTGTAGTCTCTTATTGTGTGTACCTTGATGAATTCTATGTATCTGCTACCAAAAAAAAAACCTTCTTTGGTGAGGGTTGAGAGAAGCATTAATCTATGACTATAACACCAAGTCATTAGAAGTAAGTTTAATAGTAGTATGTTTTCCTCTAGGGCCTAGGACCCTCGAGCTATGTGTCCTTGGTCCTGGTACTACTGCTAGGTATGAAGTAGGCCTTAAGTCCTAGCACAAAGTGGTTGGTTGCTTTTATGATGTTCATGCCACTGTAGCACCAGTGAGCGTGTCTTGCTAGACAGCCATTGTAGCTGTCAGGGCTCACAGCTGGGTAAGGTTGTTGATACATTTTCTTCTCCAGGACTGTCCATAGCAAATTCCAGCACTATCAAAACTAGCCAATAGGGATGAAGCCTCCACCCGAGTAACTGCTTGATCTCTCCTCGTTCTGTGACGTAGACATACGATGTCTTTACAGTAGATTCTTACTGTGAAATTCCTGAGGTTAACCAAGAGCATTGGCAATAGCTTATAATGTTTGGGGGTCTGTGGGACATCACTTGCCAGCATTGGGCTTTTCATTTGTTATACTATGGTGTCTAGTAGGGGCCTTGTTGCCTCATTATAGGCTAACTACATTTAAACTCTTTACGCATGCTCACACACACAATATAATTATTAATATGTAAGCCATCTAACTAATTTATTATGAAATATAAGGGTATAAGGCAGAGATGATAACAAATCTCAATTTATAAATAACATTATTTTATTTTAAAATATTTATTTGTGTGTGTGTGTGTGTGTGTGTGTGTGTGTGTGTGCCTGAGTGTGTATACACGCACCATGTGCGTGAAAGATCCCAAGAAGAGGGCACAGGATCCCCCTGGAACTGGAGTTACAGGCAGTTGTGAGGGGCCATGTGGATGCTGGAAACTGAGCCCAGATCTTCTACCAGAACGGTTAGTGCTCTCAACTGCTGAGTCGTCTCTTCAGTCTCCAATAACATGGAGATTTTAAAGATTACTAAAAGCAATTCTAATGCTCTCATTTAAATTTATATGTTTCCACTTCAGTTGGAAAAATGGTGGCTCCGGGGCTTTGCTCAAAGCTGAAACGGACGGCTGGGTATGTTAAAGACCGCCAACTCACTAAGTCCATCAATAATGCTAAGTCAAGAAGAACACATCAAAACACAACTGCAATCAAAGAGGAAATCAAAGTACAGGGGAGAAAACCCACTAGAAGCTCGGGATCTCTAGATCGGGGTGGGGGTGGGGGCATGCGCATGCATCGGCCTTTGAAAAGAATGTTTGCAGTAATCCCTAAAATTCTAGCTCATCCTTAGATGCTCCCTCTTCTTTCTCCACCCGCTGCCCTCAGTCTCTCTGGCAGTGTGGGGGTTTGGCAGTCCCTTTTAACTCCTGTGTGTGTAATATGCACACACCCCCTTGAGCATCTAATAAAGACTGTGAGCCTTCTTCCCAGATTACTCATGAACATTCATCATTTTCTTAAGAGTTCAAGGTGTTTGCAGCAGCCTCGCCCAGAGCCTCTCCATGGACCCAGTGTAAGACATTCCATTCCATTCTTCCCTTTCTGCCCACAGACGCTTCCTGTGGAAAGAAGGAGTCCTAAGTCAGGCCTAACGATTAGGAAGCTGATTTTATAGACACATGCTAATGAGGTGGTCACTTTTCTTTGGGGTTGACATTAGTCATAACCTCTGCTAACCAAATGACTGGCAAACCTTGAGTCTTAGGTCCCGAGATTGCCAGGATCTCCTGGTTCAGTTCCCAGGGACTCACACCAAGCGGACTCAAACGCCCGTCCAGAAACACAGAGTGGACTCTCTGTCGAGAGCGCAGTGCCTCAGCGCTGGCAGTGCACGCCAGCCCTGCAGCCTGACTCTGTGAAAGGAGCTTTATTAACAAGCCCAAACCAGGGCGGCTCAGAGGCCTGGGCCACTTCCATTTCTCAAGGTTCTTGATATATTGAAAGATGAAAAGATGTCAAAACAGGGTTACGAAAACAGTGGTATACTTTAAATGTTTACCTTTAACAACTTAATGCCTTTAATACTAGAAATGGATAATTGTGCCATTCATAAGTTAATTACAGGATTTATAAAAATGTTAATTTATGGTTCACTTCAGGCAGTGTGGTCCAGGCGTAGAACCAACCGAGTTCAGAGGCCTGCAGAGTGAGCCTCCTTTGAATCCTGTCTTCTGTGATTGTATGTGTAACCTCATTTGGAAATAGCTTCAAAGCTCTCAATTTAAGACTCTTTATGAAAGTGGGGCTAAAATGGCCCCACTGCCTTCCACGGGAGTGGCTGTAGACAGCTTGTTGGAGGAAGAGTGGAATTGCCCCTTCTTCAGAAGCCCCTTTGCTCCTTTCTTGTGAGGGAGGCTATACTCCTCTGGGGCTTCAGCAACACAGCTCTGGTGGCTGTTCCCCGGAAGGCCACAAAGATCTAATCGGCATTGCCTAACAGGGTACCAACAACGGCCATTGTCTCCTCTTAGCGATGGGTAGTAGCAGGGCTTTGGATTCTTTTAAAAAATTCACTGCTTCCTCTCCAGCTCCACTTAAAGTTCCAAACGTGGGTTTTTGTTTCAGGATTAGAATCCGTCAATGTAAACTCACTGTTAGAGTACATCCATGGTCCTCCTAATGAGTGGGATCATGGGGTGCGAAAGTGAAACAGGATTTTTAAAAAAAAAAAGCTACTAAAAAGGAAGACTAGAGGTGGTAACAGCAATCCTTGGCAACAGTCAGTTTGAGACCGGGAGGGGAAGGAAGGACAGTTGTTGGGAGAGGGGCAGGTGTCCATTTTACTCTGGACTCTGAAGTCAACATCCAGATGCTTTGCCTAGTGCAACTTTGTAAAACCTCCTGGAGGCTTTTGAAGAACTTGTTCATTTTAGCCAGTGAGGCCTGGCATGTTCTAAAGAGCAATCATTATATCCTTTGACATTTTTCTTATTGGATATCCATCTTAAATGGATGGAAAGAACTGATTTAGTGTTTAGCCCTTAAGTCATAGCAGGTCATCCTAACCTCTCCTTTGAACCCAGCAAAATATCCACCCACCTACCCACCCACCCACCCACCTACCCATCCACCCTTCCATACACTGAGTCAAACAAACATCAATCAAACAACCAGTGTTTTCTGAACACCAGGCGGCATCCCATTGGGCTAAACACCATAGTTTACGAGTGGATTGTATTTTTGTCCTCATTGATGTGAAATTCTGGCAGATTTGATGAAACGGTTGTTCAATGCTACCTTCATGGTTTAGATGGGTTCAAATGACTAGCATTCTCTCTTTCTGATGTCCCTTTTGCAAAATTACCTGTGAACCCATTCTGAAGAGGATGGAAAGAAAGATTAGATGGGAAGGTTTAGACACTTGGGTACCAGAAGAAAAAAGTCTTGATTTGTTTCACACACACCTCTCTCCTATTGTACCGTAGGTTACTTGAGGGCAGACATTGAACCTATACTTTTAAAGGTTTTACCTCAAACACAGCATCTGGCGCATGGTGACTGCTTACCAAACATCTGTTCAAAGAATGCAAGTCAGGAGGTGAAAGGTCTAGAGTTGAGGCCCACCAATTGTACCATCACCTCCCATCCTTGGTACCTGGTCTCCTGGATCCTAAAACAAAATGAATGGTATTCAGACTTTACTATAGCATTGATCTCCTAAATCAGGGGCTGATTGCTTAGATCTTCTGTGCTGCTTTACAACTTCTTCAAGGACAAGGGCTCAAACACACTGAAGCCACCCCTGCTACTCACAAGCCACTTCCTTCCTTCTCTGTGACTAACTTGGAATTCTGTTAAGTTTTACCTCAAAGTCACTATCTTAGCAACTGTAAGGAGCACTCTGTGGGGGCCATGGCTCAATCAGAGCAGCCCAGGGCTCTCTTAGCTTTCTTGAGTGCCCTGAATCCAAGAGCCAGCTTAATGTCTGCCATTGTCCTACGGTCCAGAGCAGGATGGTGTCCAGTGGGAACTGAGGGCATATTTGGCACTGGGTCAGCTTGATGTAAGGAATTTCTCTTCCATTACTTAAGGTCTGGAAATGTGTTTTTTGTCCTCCACAGTCACCGTCCCCTCAATAAAGTGTGTCTGACAATTACATTTTATTGGTGTGGTTATGAAAAGAATGTTGTAGACTTAGAAAAACATAATAATTTAAAGAATGACACATTTCAGCAAAGAAATAAAGCAGCAGGCTACTTTGAAAAGAAGTAAAACCATGGGACACTGCTATTTCACTGGGACAAACACTTGGAGCCTTCACAGAAATCTCAGGAAAGAGAAGAGGATTGAGTTCTAAGGCACTGTGTGCGTGCGTGCGTGTGTGTGTGTGTGTGTGTGTGTGTGTGTGTGTGTGTGTGTGTCTGTGTGTGTACAGATAGAAAGGTTCTCTTGACTTATTTATCTTTCTGGTGTGATTTGTTTTGTTTTAGACAAGGTCTCTCTTTATACAGTCCTGGAACTTTCTATATAGACCAAGCTGGCCTTGAACTCACAGATTGGCTGCCTCTCCCAGTCAGAGCTGGGATTCTTTGCTCCGCTATGCCTGGCCTTCCTCTGACTTTTGAAACCCCTCTCCAAACCAACCTATTTGGTGCTTTGTACGCACTCGATGATTCTAATCAGATGCAGCCGTTTGCACTATACTCTGGCCCGAGATACTTCATGGAAATCTTACTCCGTAGCACCAATGGTGCTAAGGTGTGAAGTCAGTAGCAGTTTTCACCAAGCCCTTATTTGGTTGCTACTAGAACACTTAAGTCATAAGTGTAGCCTCTGCTACAGTGCAGCCCTAAGTAGCACTCTCTAAAACACACTGCATGAGCCGCGTAGGGATTTCTGCGGGGCTGTGCCGTCACTGTATTAACTCCAGTGACTTAGCTTAGGTCTTAAGGACAGAGCTGTTTGATACCTTGTCAGGGGCACTGTGAAAATTCATCAGTTCACACTGGCATCCGATGTGGGATTACTTTACCAAAGTCATAATCCCCTTTCCGGTTCAGTGAAGACCCAGGCTTGGTTTTTCTGTCAAGCGCCAGGAGGATGTGGAATCAAATTCCCTCCATGGTTTACTTTCTAAAAACTATATTCTCTCACATACAACATGTTTCTGTTAGTATGTATGTATGTATGTATGTATGTATGTATGTATGTATGTGTATGTATGGTTTCAAAATCTCCCACCTCTCAACACACATACGTCAGGCAAATGGCTAACTGTGCCTGCCATTCGTAGTCTGAGACCAGCTGCAAGATGGGATTCCCTGGTACCAATTGTAAAAATGTTTACAGATCCTTTCCATCTCAGCCAGAGTGAAAAGGAGAGACAGGAGACAACCAGACTGGATGAGGCAAGGGGGTGGGAACTTACTCTGCTCTCTGAACAAGAGAGGACCGGGATGAGGAGAACTGCTCTTCCCTCACAGTGAACACTGCCCACAGTGGATGCCACTGTCCACGGGCGAGCTCCTGGATGCTACTCGGTGGACCGAAGATGAAGATCTCCTTGGTGGCTTACAGCTAAATGTTCGCTCCAACTTTTGTGAGACTTTTCGTCCACACAGAACTCTCCCTGCTAAATGCCATTTAAAATCATGGACTCAATCTACGGATCCAGTTCTTATAGGATCCAAGTTAACTTCATTTGTAAATATATTTAGCAGAGGTGGGGGGACTGGGTGGCTGTTTTGATTAAAACTGAGTTTAAAATAACCACTGTATTTAAGCAAGTTTTTGATGGGTGCATCATTGCAAAGAATTTCACATTTGTGATTTTTATGTTTAAGAGAGAGGAGAAGGAAAAGAAGGGAGGAGAGGGCAAAGGGAAGGGAAGTTGCTGCATGTAAATATTTTCAAGGCGGTTCTTAGCAGAGCACAATTACCAGTATTTTCCTTTCTGGTGCCGGTGCTGTGTGGACACTGAGACAGTTGTGTGCCGTGGACATTACTGCTTCACTGCTGTGACAAGGGGTTACAGGAAAGATCGGTTTGCAGTAGAGTCTGAGGGTGGCACCAAGCCAGTGCCCTGAAAAATGGCAAATATGTCACAGCTAACAGCTGGGTGCAGAAATATTTCTCTTTAATTTGGATGGATAAAAAATTTTTTCACAGCGGGGGCACTCTCCAGAGAGTGTAACATCAAAGAAGGTGGGTCTCTCCAGTCAGACATCAGCTGGCTCCAGGATGGGGCAAAATGAATGAACTGTCAGGACTTTTCCAGCATGCTTCTGCCAAGTGAGAAGTTAAAGGTTCAGAAGTCCGTTCACATCACAGAGTCCGGATAATGGAAGCCCGGTTCCCCAAAGTCCCACCCTCATTGGCGGTCAGGGGATGTCTGAGGAAGACTAGGTTGATGGGTGGCAGGCTACCCACTGTCCTCAGAGATAAATGGGAGTCACCAGATGTTGCAGGTTCTCTGGAGATCCCTGGTCTCGCATCCTAATCTTCAGAGGCACCACCTCCTCTGCTGAGGGACACTTACCAGCAGCTGACCCATACTGTGACCAGAATACCCACTCTTATCCCCACCCACTGCCTGGTCTCTGAGGAAGGCTTTGCCGCTGTCGCCGCTGCCAGTGTTTTACAGTTCATCGACACTTTTCAACTGTTTTTCTGATTACCATATTTCAGTCTTGACTTATATGTTAGTATTATCTGCAAGCTCAACATAAAGCTGTAATGATTTTCTAATATTTCTGGGGCGTGATGAATGTGGATTGACAAAGTACAGTATATAGCTTTCTCCCTGCATTACTGAAAATACAGCCACCGCGTGTATAATCATTACTCACTTACTTTATGGGGGCATTTATTACTTGACCTTTGAAGTCTTGTCTCAAAATCTTGGCATTCCAGACATTCCAGAACACTCTAAAACAAAGTGTGTGTGTGTGTGAGTGTGTGTGTGTGTAGTGGGGGGGGGTTGCCCGTTAGAAACAACAATGATAAAAGTTAATTGTAATGGAAGACATGGGGAGAAATGATCATAGTAAAACCACTTACAGAATTACAGACTTGAGAATAAATAAAACCGAGCACACACAACGTGGGCGCAGTGGCTGGTATTTAAGGTAGACGCGTGGGAGGTGGAATGGTCAATTCTGGTTCCTCGGCTCGTTCCCTCCCCGAATGTCACTGGCCATTCTGGCACACTGCCAATGGAAGGAGAGTGGTTTTACACAGGACTGCGGATTTATTCCTTCATCTATCGCGTGGTTTCTGGCTGTGTAAATTTTACTAACAGATTAAGTAATTTTCACTAAATTGACATTTGCCCTGAAAATAGGGATTTATTTGATAAATGGCATTGTTAATCATTGTGAACATAGTTTTATGACCCTCATTTGGAAAACCTTAGATGCTTTTAAAGAAAAAGCCCCACCGTTTTCCCCTGATAGGACAGGTGGAATATGATTTAAAAAATAATAATAACACAGTGGCCTACTATGAACCGTAAGGCTTGTGGGTGAGTTATGTATCTTTCTTAGTGCAAGATGTTTTTTTTAACCTAAAAAAAACCCTTTATTAGTTGTTTGTGAATGTTTGTGTGCATGTGTGCACGTGTACGTGCGGACACTCATAATGTGTGTGTCCAGGGGTGCATATATCACAGAACAGGTGACGGCCACAGGACCATTTCCAAGATTTATTATTTGTAGAGCGGAGTAATATCTTTAATCCACCTCACGAGTGAGGTGTGAGGATCTCAGATTGGCCTGGTAGAGTGTTTAGAGATCAATGCTGTAAGATGTTTGACTTGGTGACTGCCTGTATCCCTCTTCCTCCGTGGGTGTGGGGGGTCTTTACTCATTTCAGAGGAGTAGGCTGACTTCCGGTCTCCGAATTGTGTGGAGGCAGAGGTTTTTGTATTTGGGAACGTTTACATAGGTTTCCTAGTGGTGCATCCCGAATCCAATATCCAAAATTTAAAGTGCTCTGAAATCTGGAATACTTCGAAGTGTTAACGCAATGCCAAAACGTTTCAATTTTGGAACAGTTTTAGACTGGGAATTTCAGGTTACGGGCGCTCAATCGGACGACTCTTTTCTTCTGCTTTGATCTGGCTCAGTTGGGGAGTTTGAAACCAGGACGTGGAGAGAGAGCTCTGAAGTTACGGCTGCTTGATGCACAAACACGGGGACCAGAGTTTGAGTCCCAGCATCCATGTTTCAAGACGAACATGGTTCTGTGGTTATCTAGAACCTCAGACTTGATGGGGGCAGAGACAAGGTCCACTGCGACTTTCTGATTTTCTGTCTTGCCTAAAACATTGTAAGTTGCAGTACAGGGAGAGAGTCCTTCTCAAAGCAACAAAGGGGACAGTGGTGGCAGAGAGATTGCCAACAACTTCCTTTGGCCCCTAGTGCACACACTC
This sequence comes from Rattus rattus, assembly GCF_011064425.1. Classification (NCBI taxonomy): domain Eukaryota; kingdom Metazoa; phylum Chordata; class Mammalia; order Rodentia; family Muridae; genus Rattus; species Rattus rattus. The sequence continues at coordinate 78,230,658 of NC_046168.1, read as the reverse complement.
TCTCATACTTGTGTGCATAACATACACACACACACACACACACACACACACGGGGTTAGAAAGGCAAAGTACATGAATGAACACGTAGGAGATTAGGAGCCACGCTTGTGAGGGTCTTGTAGAGAGTTATGCCAATCCCTGTGCCTTTGACGGTCTGGGATGAAGCTTACACAGAGCCCTGCCCCTGGTTACATTCGATTGCACAGATCACTGCTTTCCTCCAGCAGTGTGAGTTCATATAGCTCCGGCCTTCCCGTGATCAACACATCAATGATCAGTTATCCTGCCTTGTAGCTGATGTACAGGGAGGGAGATATTGGACTCCCAAAGCCACTACTAATTAAAGCATTTGTGATCAATACCTTTAGTTTCAACTATGTTCCAAGACCGTTCTTAAAGATGTGGGTGTCTGTGTGAATACAGAGGGATACTGTCAAGTTTACAATAATTAGATTTAGGAATACAAAGTACAGGCCTGAAAACAAATTTGTGTACTGTTTTCTAGATAGTAGCTACGTCAGTGTAGCATTTTTCCTTTTTTGTATGTACTTCTATTTTTTTACATTGAAAACTGTGTGTGGGGGGGTGTTTTGTCTACAAGTATATCTGTGCTCCATGTGCATGCAGTGCCCTCAGAGGCCAGAAGAGGGCGTCAGATTCCCTAGTCCTAGAGTTAAAGTCTGTGTTCTCACCAAGGACAGTCAATGCTCTTAACGGCTGAAGCTCTCTCCATCTCCTACACTTTTATCTTTAAATATTCTGGCCTGAAAGATACAACACAGACAAGCATTTAACTTTTTTACCCTTTTGGCCTCCTAAATCATTTCCTTATTCTTTTTGCTGCATGAAAAACGTGTACGGTTAAATTTTAAAAACGATGAAATACACTTCTGCCTTCAACGAGTGTTTGGTCTTGTCACCTTAGGAGACTGCATTGACAGACGTCAATATCGATACCGTGTTAATTGTTTTTTTAAACACAAGTCCTCAGACATGCAAGGTGAACACTGTACCATTGAGCGGGACACCAGCACGCTACACGTTTATTATGAGAGCTGCTCACTAGTGGTTACTGAATGCTGCCTAGGTAGGCCCTTCCAATCGAGTCAGTGTTGCTCTAAGATAACTGATGTTCTTGGAGCGGTCCCTGGGTCTGAGTCTTTACACACACTGACTCATTTGATTGTCACCTTGATCCTTGGGGTAGAGAGCTTCATTAAGGCAACAAGTGCCCAGTGTCACTACTTAGGATGGAGCCACGGCTACAGCTCATATGTATCGGGACTGACACCCCAGGCACATCCGTGTAATCACCCCTAACTACACTGGTTCCCGTTAGTTACTTTAATCTGTAATACATCAGAGCTCCTCTGTCACATGTATTGAGAGGAAAATCTGCTTCCATGAAGGTAACTTTCTTATGATTAGCTTCCTGGTGAAAATAATTAAGTCTGTTGTTCTTTTGAAACACAGAGCACATTTTCATCCGCCTTGGCAAATCATAGGGCTTTCACCTGAGTTTCTCAAGTTACTGGGAAGTGTGACTTTTAAAACCCTAATTTTAGGTTGAGTCAGTTGAGGTGGGCCAGCAGTGAAGAGCATTGGTGGTTCTTCCAGAGGACCGGAGCTCAATTCCCAGCACCCACATGGACGCTTACAATTGTCGGTGATGCCAGTTCCAGGGGACCTGACAGCCTCCATACAGACATGTAAATCACACACAAACAGACAAAACACCAATGCACATAAAATAAAAATAAAGTCTAGTTTTTGAATTTTACAGAAAGATGGAGAAGTGTAAAAGGACAGTATGAGAATTGACAGATGAAGTCTCAGGACCCCTCCACCCCCACCCCATCCTCTCTCAGGTGTGAAGAGATTAAATACAACAAAAGCAGTTTGGGGCTTACAGGTACCTGGGAACCTCCCACTGACTTCTCCCTGCTGACTATTTTTTTTTTTCAGTGCTCTTTTTTTTTTTTTTTTTTTTTGTTTGTTTTTTTTTTTTTTTTTTTTTTTTTTTTTTTTCCGGGGCTGGGGATCGAACTCAGGACCTTCCTTGGTACCAGAGAATCCCCAACCCCTGCTGACTATTTAATTAGGAAACCATCCTCAGAGAATCAAAAGATGCCATTTGTTTCTGGACCTGAGTCCTTAGTGCTTTTCCCTCAGTTTCTTGGCACTTAGGAATGATTCCTTCTGAGCCCTTAAGTACCCTCCAAGGTTTTACGAAGCTGCACTTCTTGTGTGCACGGAGGTCCTCCCAAGCACGGGGACAGTGTTGGATGCTTGAGTACAAACCGTTTTCTCATCTTAGCTGCTTGGTGAAAGCTGTCCCCAACTGAACAAATAACCAAATGCCAGGGCCCAAGGCATCTGCGAGGGGGACAGGACAAGACTGAGGACAAGGAGATAGAATCTACGACAATGTTTCTCAGCTTGGGGGATCCCTTTGGTGGCTGAATGGTCCTTTCACAGTGGTCGCCTAAGATATCGAAAACACAGATATTTACATTATTATTACGATGCATAACAGTAGCAAAATTACAGTTGTGAAGTAGCCATGAAAATAACTTTGGGGTTGGGGTCACCACAGCATGAGGTACTCATTAAGGGTCTCAGCATTAAGAAGGTCGAGAACCGCAGCCCCAGCAAGTCTTCCGGTGAAACCTGGTTACTCCTTATGAGAACAGAACACCGGTCCTGAGGTACTGAGAGGAACAGATTCGTGTCTAAGTTGTAATTCAGGTGTCTTTTGTTCAAAGCTTTTGGGCCTCTTCAGGGCACTCAGAATTAAAAAGGGGAGGCGGCCTCAGCAGTCCCTGGGACTGGTGGGGAGGTGGAGACTGTCCACTGGTCTGTCGCTCTCACAGGTCTAAGTCACTAGCTTTCAGAGACCTTGGTTCTCTGACTCTAAGCTGAATCTCCTGTGCTCTAGCGTTAGCCACAGTGCCCAGCATCCTGGCAGAATTGCTCGCCCTCCCACAGGCCTTATCTTTCCCCTCCCCCTAGTCAATGCGGGACTCCTGCAGAAGTCCCAGGAGCGGTGTCAGGATCTATGGAGCTATTGTGATGCTCTCACTAAGTCCTCCTTCTTCAACCCTGGGAGATGCTACTGCTTTTCCAGCAAAGTTACCTTTAATACCGCTCTGAACTAACTCTTCTTCCTTCCTTCTTTTCTTCCGTCCCTCCTTCCTTCCTCCCCACCCTCCCTCCTTCTCTTTCTCCCTTCCTTCCCTTTTTAAGCCAGGGTCTCACTGTGTACCTCAGGCTCATCTTGCAATGCTCCTGACTCGGTCTCCCGAGTGCTGTGATTGTAGGCACACACCACTGTGCTCGGCTCAAGACTTTATTGAATTGATTACGAGTCACTTTTTTTTTACTTAGAAGCTGTGCTGATAGAACTAGAACGTGAGTGTGCGTGTACGTGTACGTGTACGTGCGTGTTGGGAGGTGTGTTCTGCCTTACTCTGGAAAGACGAAGGCTTCAGAGCAGAGCAGAAGGGATTGATGTTTGCAGTGTTTTAAGGCAGTTACTTCAGGATTCTCTCAACGTGCTTCTGGCTGCAGCAGTTTTCACAGACAGTACTGACTCCCCAGCAGCTGTGGTTGTCAGTAAGTGCTAGACAGGTAAATTACCGGAGGCATCGGGGAAGTAAACGTCCCTGGAGCCAGGAAGCGGTGCTGGGAATTCAGAGGATCGGAGGGGCCACTTTCCTCAGCACGACTGGAGGCTTGCTCTGCGAGTTTTCAAGAGAAGATGAAAATCAAGTTAGGCCACATTTGAAGATTTGTCAACACAAACGAAAGTGTCAGTGGCTCATTTGCAAATCCTGCCTGACCCTGTTCCTTCAGGAGGCGGTGCCTTCCCAGTAGGGATAAAATGGGTCAGCTGCTGGCTCGGCTGCCCTGTGCTCTTCACTGCAGTTAATACAAGCTGGTAGCCTTCCCAAGTGGCTAAGCTGGAGTCAAGTTACCTTCCTTAACGTCCTTAACGTCCGTCCATCTGTCCTACTCCTTCTCCTCGGGAGTTTTGGTCCAGGAAAATGTAAGCATGGGAGAGAAGGAGGCTCAATGCCTGCTTCATGGAGGTTTTCAGTCAATGAGGCAACATGGTCAGAAGTGAGAGAATTTGTGTGATCTTCAGCCACATGTATGGTGTAACAGCTGATATTGTGGAATGGAAAACTTAGATCCTTTTAAAAGTAAGAATTACCTCTACCTACTACTTATCTTGCTATTCTCGTTGATTCAAGATAGAAGAGACTCACTGCCCAGAAGCAACAGATTTAAAATAGCAGCAGTGATCACTAAGGAAATTAGAGCCTGATAGGGGATGCTCAGATGAGCTCCTGACCTCCCCTAACAGGCAGGCTCTTGTCTTAACAACACACACACACACAACAACACACACACACACACACACACACACACACACACACACACACACCACACACACACACACACATACACACACACACACACTCACACACACACACACACACACACAACACAAATACACACACACACACACACCACACACACACACCCATAAAATTATACACCCACACACACACATACACAACACACCCACACACACCACACACACACACACAACACACCCCCCATACACACTATACTCACACACACACACACACACACAACCACCAACACACACACATCCACACACACCCACACACACACACCCATACACGCATGCATGCATGCACACACACACTACACACACACACACCCATACACACACATGCATGCATGCATGCACACACATACACACACATACACACATCCATACATATACCCATACACACACCCATACACACACATACACACATTCATACATACACATACATACACATACACACACATACACACACATACACACATCATACATACACCCATACATACACACACACACATACACACATTCATACACACACCCATGCACACACATGCACACACACACACACACACACACCCCAGAAATGAAGGCACAGGTTCCTAGGTTCTATTTATATGTTTCTTTCTTTGATCAGAAAGCAGAGCAGAATCTAGGGTTGGAGCCTTGAGTCAGGGCTTAGCTGGTGGGAGTCCCGGGGCCTAATCTCCAGAGTAAACACAGAAAGGAAAAAGAAGGAAGGAAAGGGGTCACTGCAGATATTCACCTACAGACCAAAACCACTGGCCAAGTAACAGCGCTTTGCTACATTTGTGTCAGATTTTTTTTTTCAAAGAAATGAAGCCTTTAAGGCAAAGGGCAATCCCGCCTTGCCCCCCACCCCTGTGTTCGCTTCCGAAGGCCTCTTCTCGGTGGAAGTTGTGAGGAGTCCTGCTGCAGCTTCAGTTTTGCTACTGTGTGTTTATGTATACTTACTGTGCACTACACACACATGCACTGTTTACGGCGCTGTCTGCGTATTCCAACAAATGGTAGCGTAATAGCTTTGCTTTTCCCCCCAGTCAACATTATGTATTTAATATTTGCCTCCTAATACAAACAGCTCTAACTCATTAAAGTTAAACGTATTAAACAAAAGGTTTAGCGTGGATAAGACAACTTACTCTTCCGGTGGGAAGATATTTCCAGTATTTCTAGTTCTTTGCTATTCCAAGCAGTTCCTCAGGAAGTCCTTTGAACCCATCTCTCAGATTCCACAGAACTTCATTGGGATATTTCCCTAGACTGTTGATAAACCGTAGAATATAATCATCCTCAAATTTATAGATATAGTGTCAAAGTGTCCTCCAGTGGGGCAGTGTCAAGGAGCCCTCCACATTGGCTATAGAGGAACTGGCTTTTCCACAGCAAATACTAATCAATCCATTCTACAGCTTAGAGCTACAAGATCTGTCCCCACCCACCCTTGGCCTGGTGTCCTATATGGCTCTTCTCATGAAGTTCCCCCACCTTAAAAGTTAGTTGCTTCACTTTGGAAAAGAATGGAGAAAGTATTAGAACACTCTTCATTTTTGCACAGTTCTGACAATGTTGTGCTGTTAGGTGTTTTTTGCAGAATGACTCTTTTCCTTAATCTAAAGTCAACACCCCTGACCATATGCTCACAACTTGAATGAATAAACAACCTCTGACCTTTCCAACATTTCCCACAGGTCCTGAAGACGGTGTCTAAACCCTCTGAGTGATTTTTTAAAAAATACTTTCTTGCTTATTTAAAATCCTTTGAAAGACATTTAAAAAAACAAAACAAAACAAAACAAAACAGTAACTCTAGGTCTTGGCATAGTTCATCTCTTAAATTCCTTGAGTTTTTTAGGGGGCCAGGGGGGTGGCTATCAGGTATCTCACTTAAAATTTCATGTCAGTGTCCCACAAATATGGGTGTCAGTTCAGCCTCCAAGAACAACTTCCTGTACTTGTAACTGTAGCTGCCACTCTGGGCTGACGCTGTGGGCCGGGCTCATTTGGAGTTCCTTCTCCCTAGAAGAGGCCGGCTGCCGTCCGGGAGATGAGCTACACACAGCTTGTTTCCTCGCCAGGCTCTTTTTTCTTTCTTTCTTTCTTTTTTTAATCTTTGACCCAATTGGTAAGATATAATTGCCCACCTAAACATACAAAACCCAGTACCATCCATCCCTTGAGAACATTAATAACGACCTGTAAACACACAGAGCAGAATCTTTACGTCAGCCTCCATTGTCCTGCCACAGCTTCTCTCTCTCTGCCTCTCCTCTCCTCCTTTCCATTCCAGTCTCCTCCTCCTCCTTCAAACTTCTCTCCCACCCATCCTTCCTTCTCCTCCAATGACAGGCCTCTTTCTATCCTGAACCTGCCCCTCACCTGTAGTTTACAAATTCAATGGGGAGAAGGTTCTGGTGAAGTCAACTGATTCCTGAGTACCTGACTAAGCAACTGTCCTTGGGGCAGTGGAATTAGCATCAAAATACAGATAACTCCAGGGCAAACCACATTTCCCCCTTTTTGTCCAGTTAAAAGGCCTTTTCATTTATATATAAATTGAGTACAATCATTACCATTCTACAATACATAAAGCATATGATATACTCAACACCCAGTCCATCACTATATCAGTTAAACAGAACATTTAGTTATGCATTCCAGCTTAAGAAAGGCTTAAAATCTATATTATATCTTGGCTAGCTTGTATACGATCTGATAAATATCCGATAAAATATGTATATTCAGAGTTAAACAGCCTGATAGGCTATGAGAGTATAATCAGTCTTCAACCCCATCAGAAATCTTTGAATGACCAAATATCTATACACATAGGAAGCCTAACACGGCTTCCAGAACTGAGAGGTTGTAGAGACAAATCTCCACTCGCACAGTCTCCTCTTAAGCGTTAACAAAGCTAACCGACCTTAACGACTAACAAGGTGCACATTGTCAGCTCCGGCCTGGGGAGACTCCATATGAGCACGCCCTCTTTGTGTGTGCGCTTTGTACTGAAGAAGAAGCAAGGCGTCGACTTTTTTCTTTTTTTAAGCTCCTTTAGGATCATGCCAAGAATGGCTGCATCTAAATGTTCACTCTTAACAGAGCAGACCAGAAGAGCTCAGAGCAGTCTTGAGGGAAGTGCAAAACCCCCAAGGTCTCTCAATAACCACAGTAGGGGATGCTGGCCATGCCAGTGTAGTAAAGCCCCCTGAGGAATCCCATAGGTGTTGTAAGGCCTGGAATGCATACCTTTGTGACAGTTCCCCCTACACCCCTTTCACTCCTCCCCCCAAATCAGGTGTTGTGCTCCCAGGTGTGGTTAGATCTGTGCTTGAAGGATCACGCTGTCAGCTACAATTTAGATAATACCTTAGAGATCCTGTAAGGAAGGTAGGTCAAGGGACTGTTGTCCCATTTCTGGTGAGAAGGGGGCTTTCATCTGAGCTACAGTGCTAACAGTGGAGAGGAGGAGGTGAGAGTCCCCAAAACCATTAGGAAAAAAGTTTGCATGGATCTGGTGGTGGCCACGCCTCAAAGGCTGAGAGCAGAGTCAAGGCCACATGAGTGTCTTTACCCCTAGGCACTCATCAGGAGACTGAAGGTGTGTGGGATCATCCTGGTTTTCTGTGAAACTTTACAATCAGTGCCAGCCAAAGCCTGGAAGGCCTGGCCTCATGCCACGTGTTGTTTTAGAATATACTTCCTGATATACAACGATCTATTTTTTTCTTTAGGGCAAGTAGGAGGCCAAAATGGTGGGTTTCTATGTGGACATATTTCTTTAGGGAGAGTGATGCTGAAACGCGTTTAACAGGAAATCTGTTTGAAGCTCAGTCAGGATAGGCTTGCGAGTGAACGGTGTTCAGCTGAGCTCACACTCAGCTAGGCCTTTCTACCTAGTCACTTGCCACTGAGGATCCTGGCTGGGAGCACCCAGCAGGAGTGTTGCGCTCGCTTCTTATGGTGTTTTGTGGTAACTGTTACCAGCAGCTCTTATGTCAGGCATCTTTGTAGGGAAAGGGTAGAACAATTCCATCAAAACTTTTTATTCCATTAATGATCGATAGTGCTGCTGAGGGGCCAGGATAGTTCTGTTCACAATCTCTGTTGACAGCAGTCTCGGGGGTGAGAGTTTTGAATGCTGCTGGACTGACTGTCTTTAGAGAAAAAAAAAATCCAGCAAATTAACAATAAAAGAATACGAGACATCGACAAAGACAATTAGTTCAATCTAATCTAAATGGGACGCCTGTCTTTGGCTTGCTGTGCGGCAGCGGACAGATTAGCCATTTAACGTGTTTCCGTTTGCTGCTCCAAAGCAGGAGCTGGAAGACTTATTTGCCTCTGCTGAATCACAATCCAGGGACCTTTTCCCTCCTTTCAGGCTGAGCTGATTATCAGCTGTGATTGTCTTGGTATTGGTATGGGGCCTAAATTCGCAGACGATTGTTTTTATTAGCTTAACCTTTGTCTTTTATCGGTGGGGGTAGTAGAAGGTGGGGGTAGTTTGGGGAGCAGACAGAGCATCAAGAAGAGCAAGGTGTGGGGTTGGGGATTTAGCTCAGTGGTAGAGCGGTTGCCTAGGAAGCGCAAGGCCCTGGGTTCGGTCCCCAGCTCCGAGGAAAAAAAAAAAAAAGAAAGAAAAAGAAAAGCAGGGTGTGTATTCTGATGCTTCACAATGACTGCAAAAGGAAACCCTCATCAAAGCCCAGGGCCCCCAGAACGGAAACACTGACCTGAATGAATATGAATGATCAAGCAGTGAGCTTTTCTCTGGAAGACTTATTCTGCTTGTTTGTTTGGAAGAGGAAAAGTGGGAGGGCTCAAAAAAGGAGGTGTGGTTTCCCAGGATGCTTTGGGAAACCCCTCTTCAGTTCCCAGGAGGCTGTACTAACTCTACTCAAAATATACTTAGTTCTGCCATTGTCCTTCTAAAGTCCACACTCCTAAGAAAGGATTTGTGTGTGTGTGTGTGTGTGTGTGTGTGTGTGTGTGTGTGTTCATGTGTTGTGAATACATGTGAGTGTGGAAGCCAGAGGTTAGCCTCAGGTGTTGGTCCTCAGGAGCTGTTGGCCTTGTTTGGTAATACAGGGTCTCTCTTATTGGAACCTGGAACTTGTCATTATGGCGGGCTGATAGGTCATCAGTCCCCAGGGACGACCTCACCTGTCTCTGTCTTCCCAGTGGCAGGATTACAGTATGTGCCATCTGGCCTAGCTTTTTATGTGTGTGCTGGGGACTGAACTTGGGTCCTCAGGTTTTTGCAGGAAATATATTACCAACTCAATTATCTTCCCAGACTCCCAAGAAACTATCGAACTGCCTTGTGCATCCTGACTGCCTCAACATCTGGGGAAACCTTAGAGAACTATTGCTGGATATGGAACTGCTTCTTCTACTCTGGGACACCATGTCATTTCTGGAGGGGCACAAGTGTGTCCACCTTTAGCATTTACTGAGTGTCTAGCAAGTTACTTGCATGAAGATTTTTTTTTCTGTCCTGTGCTTCCTGCCTGTTTTGAAGCAGACTTTCTTTTCTTTTTCCTATCCTGAGGAATCTGCTGGGGTTTACCAAAGGCGATAATGGTGACAGTGAGCGTGGTTGAGAAATATAATCTCCATACAAGACAGCTGTTTCCCTCTTTCTCCTTCTGGGGATGCTTCGGGATGACTCCTCCCTTAAGGGCTTCAGAGACTGCCATCTCCTGTGAGGGGACTATCCCTTTATTTCATCCCAGAATCTCTCTTTTACCAGTCCTCAATGGTTCTACAGCTTCCCAGCTGCCTTCTGCTGGGGGTCGCCCAGCGTGGTGGACGGACAGTGACTGCCTTCTTCGGGTGCTTTTGAACAGTTGCATGCTGGAGACCGAGGCCCTTTTATGTGCTTGTTCTAATCATGTCAGTGCGGCCTCTCCTCTCAGCTTGCTTTGTTTATCCGGCAGCTCATTATTTAAGACTAGCCTGTCAAAATAGGTTAAATATTCTTTGGGAAATATGGTCACATCCTTGAGATAGCGAAACTATGTTTAATCCAGGGAAGATTGGCTTGATAAGGAAAACGTGATCGACTTGCCTCACCAAAAAATATTTTCCCCCCTACCCTGGCTGCGTTTCCATGGCCATCGATAGGCACTGGCAAACCCAAGGACCGTAAATCTCTGCAGCTGACGTGGAAAGACACCGAGGGAAACAGGGGAGTGATTGCTGATGATTCGTTCTAACCACTTGACCTTCTGACCTCTTCTCTAGATCTATGATCAAGATGGGACACTTCAGCACTTTATTGATGGTGGGGAGCCTAGTAAGTCGAGCTGGATGAGGTATATCCGATGTGCAAGGCACTGTGGAGAACAGAATCTAACAGTAGTTCAGTACAGGTAAAGTATGTCTTGATTTACCGCCGGAGCCCTTCCGGCTTGCACATGCAAACGCAGGCTGGCTGCGAGTGGTTGAGAACACCCTGCAGCGTGCTGTATTAGACCGATTGTTCTTTACTGGGTTTCTGAAACTGCCTTGGTCCTGGTGGTAATGTTTCATGGTCATTCAGAAAGAAAGGTACTGGCACATGCCCTCTTTGAGTGTGTGCACAGGACACAGCTATTCTGAACGTCCATACTGACCTGAATGAGGTCAGCCCCAGCAGATGTGAAAACATACACACACACACACACACACACACACACACACACACACACACACACACACACACACAAATGAGAGCTTGGAGACTCAGTTCCACATCTGTTCCTTCTGGTCTCCATCAGTCTCTTTCTCGGAGAGAATAAGTTTCATTTGCACAAGAGTCTGGAAAACCCAAGAACCCAGTTTTTCCAAACTGGCCATGCTCAGCAGTAGGACTGAGCCACTATGACCTCTCCTGCTCTCTAAAGGTTCCAGAGCATCTGGGGCTGACCCTTTGATGAGTTCAACTGAGTTCCAGGTGATGCTGTTGTTTCAAATTAGAGAAAAGAGCCTCCCCCTAACCCCATTCCCCCACTACTGTCTCCTAAGATGAGTGGGCAGAGACCAGGACTGACAGACCCAGGCAGAGGCATCCACACAGGCATGGAGGCTTGGAGCACTGTCTCCACTTCCCAATGCACCTGCTATCCCACCCCCCAGCCCACCCGTTCCTCAGGAAGGCTGGAATCAAGATGAGAAGGCAGAAACAAACCAAACAGAAAAAAAAATCCCCAGCCCTAAGCCGCCTTCTCTCAGAATCCCTCGAAAACATGTGCCTTATAAATATATGAGCTCAGTTATAAACAGCCGTGTTCCCTTCAGAGTCAGAAGCAACCGTTTAGCTTTATTGGGTACCACAGACACATCAAAGCCGAGAGCCTTGTGCTCCGCAACTTGGAGTTCTGCCTGGAGCTATTTATTTTCCTTTTTAAAATAATTTTTTTTCTAAATTTTTTTTCTTTATAGCTTAAAGGGTGCACAGATCTGGCTTGGTCTCCGAAGGTCTCCAGTTCTAAAGTGAACTTGGACAGTGTCTGACTCATTGTCTGGGTTTCCCATGCAGTTTCATTAAGTAATGGCTCACATGAAATGGTACAGAGGCTGTGGGGTGACACAGGGGTGGGGGGGCATGGCAACACACCTCTGCCATCAGGGAGTTTCTAGGCAACACTGAGCTACAAAATTAGCAAAGATTATGTTTATCCACTCAGCGAGAGATAGTTTGGCCACTAATGTAATAAATGCCAAGGGAGCTCTTGAGGCAAATTCTAAATTTGGGACAAGAAACCCCTCCGGGAAAGGGGCATGAGTAAGTCATTACCTATCTGTCAATATTAAGTGGATTTTACAACTCTCCTTTCATGAGGGCGCTTAAGCTACGAGCTCTCTCGGCCTATCTGTTTCGGATTACTGCAGATCTTTATACAACGAGCTACAAAAACACAATTTAAAAAAAAAAAAAAAACTGGCATCCAGGACAAGTGACCACGTCCAAAAGTAAGAAAATAGAAAAGTTGGACCCTGAAGAGCCGGCCTAATTTTTTATTGTACATGAATGTCCTCTTCACAAAAAGTCAGCTGGTTTAAATTCATTCTGTTATGATTTGTAATATCTAAATGGAATTTTCTTCAAAGCGCCCTTGATTGATTGACCCTTAGCTGAATGTTTTGTTTTTATTTTGAGGCTGACAATAATGTTTGTTGGCATGTGTTCTGCTTCAACTGCGTTGGGACGCCATGAAGCTATCTTTATGAGTCATCCAACCACAATACTAAGTACATGTCAGCAAAGGAAATATTATCTGAAAAGGGAAAAATCCCTTTGATGTGCTTCAGCATGCCGGGATTTCTGCAAGCTTTGGAAGCTCTGGGTGCTTGTAAGGAACGGTGTACGCTTACACGCTCCCCCCCACCCCCGCCTTGGCCTACACTGTGCCTCAGAAGACCACCCATCGCTCCAAAACAGTTCTGGTCTTTCATCGGCAAAGTGGTCATTTAGTTTAACACATTCATTTGCCGGGCGCTGTGTTTATATTCAGGGAAGGCAAACCCAGAGATGAAATGTTACAAGGAGGAAGGACAAAGCAGACTCGATTTTTCTCAACTTATGAGATGTCAGTGATCTATAACTCGGTTCCAATTTTGATTTTTTTTTCTCTTTTTTATGCAGCAGTGGAAAGGATTAATAAAGCGTGCGGCTCTGAGAGATGCCGTTAGCAGGAAGGGCAGTGAGGGCTGGACAAGTGGCTGGAGTTTTTGTCAGATATTCATAGAATGTTGGGGGAAAAACGTTCTGCTTAGCTAGCAGTGCCCTCGTGAGACGGAATGGCAGTAAGTAAGGAAAATAACAAGATAAATGAAATTTTCGCAGCTGCAAGTAAAATATCGGGAATCTGCACTTTTTTTTTATTGATCTGTATAATCCTATTGCCAAGAGCCACTTTGTGGTGACAAAATATGTTGACAAGTGCATATCTCACTGCCATGAAAAATGTGGGGAAGGATTCTCCTTATGTCTGCAGTGTTCTACAAGGAACAAATTACGCCGTTGCAGCCAATTCCTTACAGAGAGGCAAAATTTAAGGCCCACCAACCCTAAACACTTTTATCTGGAACTTGAGGCTAATATTTGTAACAATCCTTCATTGAGGAAACCAGTCTTGGCCCCTCATTCTTTTAAAAATCTGTAGATTTTTCTTAACAGCGCCAAAGCTGCTGCCATAAAAGATGTTTATTTCGTGGCACCCTCTCTCCATCATCCAGGGTATAATCTTTCAACCCCGAGTAGAGCGCTCCTCTTGTATTTATTGAATTTCCATCCATTTCATACAAGAGGGCTTTTCTCTTCTCCTGTATCATACTTTGGGCTGGGGTTGGGGGAAGGAGCAAACAGGAGAGATGTTTGCTCCCTTAGCCCTTCTAACACCAAAGCTGCTCCATTTTATTATAAATTTGGGAACTCTCGCTGTCAAGGAACCAGAATACACTTGGTGCTATTTCTTCAGAGAAGAAGTCAGCAGTATTCATTGACATTTGAGGTTGGGGCAGCACTCACTGGTTCTACAGTTTGAGAGGGAGTTTGCCACCAGGAAGAATTTTCTCATTGGTGTGAGGTGGAATCTCCTTGAGACCCTGTAAGGAGGGCACCATGGAAATAACGCGCACATTGTTTATCATGGCGAGTTACAGCCTTCCCCCAATGCTCGCATACCTCGATGGGCGGAGATTCATTATAAACGGTTTAGGTGGAGCTGGGCAGGATGTTTGGGGGGCAATAAAAATGTGTTGGGATATATGAGCATTTCGCCTTACTAAGTTGGGTTTTCTTTTGTTTTAAATAGGTCGAATATATTCTACCGAGCCTGTGTAGATATTCCCAGGGGCACCGAGCTTCTGGTGTGGTACAATGACAGCTATACGTCTTTCTTTGGGATTCCTTTACAATGCATTGCCCAGGATGAAAACTGTAAGAATCTACTTTAGTTCTGAATCCACACGCGCTCACACCAGATACCTTTTAAAGAATGCCTTTCGAAACTTCTGAAATACGGTTTGCTGTGATACATAATGCGAACACGCATGGGCCACTCTACCACGGTCTCCTTTCCTGGCCAATTCTTTGCCTGGTCACAATTTCAAAGCCCTTGCCAAAGTTTTAAAGGATTGCTGAGGAAAAAAGAGAAGCGAAGTCAGCTGGTCTCCACTGAGCACCCACTATGTGGCTGCCTCCCTGCCTGCCACTTTAAGAGAGAAAATGGCGGAGTTTCTGCTGTGAAGGGAGGCAGTCCTGTTGGAGCCATACTGTAAACAAAAATATCAAAGAGACAGCATTGTGCAATCAACCCGACCACTTCTGCAGTAGTGCAGTATGCATTAGAATAATCATTAGAATAATGAGCCTAAAAACTATAGATTTTTATGTGACTGTGGACTTCGTGTGAAATTTCTAAATTTTCTTATTTGAAATTATGTCTAGAACCATAAAGTTTTCTTCTATCATTGGTCTCCTGCCAACCACTTCCTTTAAAACAATAATAGAATATTCAGGCTGATGTAAACTTGCAGAAACTTCTAACTGAACTTATTTTGAGTTGGTACTGATGCTTGGGAAACGGTTAAGGTGAAAGACATATTTGGGATAGATTTAGACAATCCCGGGGCGGGGGGAGAACACTTGCTTCAGTGATGCTGTATTTTCCTGTTACCAAACTCATTCATCTGTGAAATGATAATTTGATATGCCACAAGAAAGAAACAGATAAAAGACAGACAAAAGATGGATTTGTCAATGGGTGAAGAGCTTTGTCTTGGAAGAGTTGGCTTTTCTCCATTTTCTCTCTCTCTCTCTCTCTCTCTCTCTCTCTCTCTCTCTCTCTCTCTCTCTCTCTCCCTCTACCCTCCCTCTCTCTCTCTCCCTCTCTCTCTCTCTCTCTCTCTCTCATGCACCCATCCCATAAATGCCCTCAATACTGCTCACCACCATGCTGATGTTTTCCTTGTTGCCTTTAATTTCCTTGTAAAAAAGAAAATCCTTAAAGAACACACCACTATCGACCTTTCTATTTTACCCTAATTCAAACCAAGCTCAAAAGAAGACACAGATCTGGGCTTCCTCCTTGCTTGCTGTTTCTCCTGGAAAGTGTCCTTTATGCTCTTGACACCCTTGTTAGGGGGAGATCTGTTTTCAGTGAGGGCAATGCCTGTGCTGGAGATGAAAGTGCAGCTGGCATTACAGCGACACAAACGTGGAGGCCACTATGTTCTCTCTTCCCCAGAATGGTACCATGTCTACTTCCCTCACAACTCAAACTAGACAAACATCTTGCTACTGGCATGAGCTTTCTGTGTCCCAGAACCCTGACCCAAACTCAGCTCCTAATGTGTGGAGTTTGTGCCAAAAGGATTTTGGAAATCCTGTGAGCTTCCTTATTTTCCTCTTGAATACAAACTGCTCCAGACTCTGTAGAGGCTATGCTGTATGTTACGGAGTGTGTAGGTGTAAGCACACGAAGGCAGAGAGTTCTGAATTATAGCTCATAGTTCAAATAGACTTTAATTCTTATTTATTGATCACCTACTCTGGGCTAGTATCTTTGCTAGGTACCATAAACACAGAAGGAAGGAAATAGTCAGGAGAGCCTACGCTCAATGGAGTTTATGTCTAGGGACGGGGTACTGTAAATATGTAATTAAAGGTTGGTCAGGCAGTAATACATTATGGAACTACTAAAGCAGGAAAAGGACAGGTGTTCTTGGAGCTTGGGACTACAGATTCAGCAAATGACTTAAAGTAGTCCTCACTGGCAAGCTGGCCTTTGACCAGAGATTTAAGGAGGTGAGGGAAAGGGATGCATGCTACTCTAGACAAGAGCGTTGCTGGCAGTTGAACTAAACCCCTAATGCCTCACGGTGGAAATGCCCCTCGAATCTGAAAGAGCATCCCAGAAGTTGGCCTGGTTATGGCAGAGTGAGTGACAGAGCAGAATGTGAGTCAGGTATGGGTGAATAGGGGACATCTATCTAGCCCCTGTGAAGACCCTGGCTTTTACTCTTTGAGCTTGGTGATGAAGTCTGGAACAGCAGTGAGATGCTCTGACTAAAGTTGTAGTGGGATTGCTCTGTCTTTTGAGTGTGGATTATAGCATTAACAGTATGGGAGAGCTCAGGGGTTCTTAGAGAACCCAGGAGAGCAATAATGGTAGCTTGGACCATGTGGAAGTGGCGGAGGTGGTGAGAAATAATTGAACACAAGGCATATTTTGAAAGTAAGACCAACAGCATCTTCTGACATTCTAGGAACCAAGTAAAACATGTCAAGGATGACGCTGAGTCGTCTAGGCTAAGGCATGACTATCTCTTGAGTTTAGAAGTAGAAAAAGACAGTGCGGGTTGGCACGCAGGAGCTGCCATACCTGCGTGGACCTCTTTTGAGTAGAAGGCATTTGTTCATGCATTGTTTTCATCTCACAAGGCTGTTAACATGCGTGGGCGTGAGTGGGGCTGGAGGCAGGGCATTTTGCTGTCCTCTTGCCTTTCACAGCCAACTGGCATGGGTTCAGGGCACACCAAGTGGTGTTCAGATTCAGGGACACAGTGCCATTAGGATGTGCTTGCTGGAAGAGCATGCTGTTTGCCTTCAGCCCTCTCTCCTGCAGTTCCATCGGTACGAAGCATTCTAGAGGATGCTGACTAGAGGGTTAAATGAATTCTGCTAGGGCTCATCACACCCTTGTACCCCAAAATCCACAGTGGCGTACGGTCTGTGGCTTCAGTAAGAAAACTAAGTTACCCCTTTCAGGTTTAGTTTGGAGTTCTCAGTAAGGATTGAGGGAAATTCAAAGGGATTTAAGCCATCATCTGAAAGTCTTACCGGTGACAATGCCTCTTTCCACTGAGGGTGTTATGGGAATTTTATTTTACTTCCTGTCTCAAAGTCATATATCTGTCATGCGACTGGCCACCCAAGAAACTAGCACAAGGCTTCATCAGAGAGTGAGGGGAGAATTAGGATTGCAACTGTAATTCTGAGACAGAGCCTCATGATCCCCTTTGATCCCAGAGTGGCCTGAGAATGCTTTGCGATGGATATTGCTTGTTCTGTGCTAAGAAAATATTCACGTGACTCAGGCATGCAGATGTGCGGAGGGGCATTGCAGGGAACTTAGCAGATAGCCTTCCTCACCCGGAGTCATTTAAATCATCTCCACAGGTCAGCAATGCTAAGAGGAACTTCTTTTTAACCCCACCTTGCTAGTCACAAAATAAATTAGGTTTCTAAGAGAAGCTTCTTGATATCAAAGGCTCAGTAATCAAATGCATTTCCGTATACTGCTGTGCATGAAGCACACGGATACATGGTTGAGCCACGGAGGTACTTCAAGAGGTAAAGATACGGACCAAGCCTGGTAAATCTCTACATTCTATCCCAAGATGTACATGGTGTGAGGAGAGAAGCCAAATCCCGGAAGTTGTCCTCTGCTACCTCTGACATGAGCATACACGCATGCTCTTGAACACACGTACACATGTGCGCGCACACACACACACACACACACACACACACACACACACACACTTCCATGAGTACACATCGATACATGGATTAAAAAGTAAGACCTTCCATCACATTGGTGAGAAAAGATCAGATAGCATTTCAGACAGATTTTCCTTTGTTAATGAAATTGATACCGGACCAAGATATTCAAGGAAAATGTGATTTTAGTTAGTGAATAGTACTTGTTAAGCACTTTCAGTTTTCAAAGTATCATTTTCTTTCCTTGGTTCTTTCAACGTGCAGCGTACATACTTCCCCACTGATCGTGTGCGGTGGGACCTGGGGCTTAGTAAGTTCTCTCCTCTGTCAGCAGCGTATAGCAGTGGCTACACACGCTGGCCGGACGTGCCAGCAAAAGCCGCCTGGCCTCAAAGAGAAGACAGTCCTCCGCACAGGCATCTAGGTTCTGGAAGCAATTCCTACGTTGTTTTCTTTTTTAAAACTATAGTTAAAAATGTAATAGTGCTCCGAGAGAGAGAGCCCTTCCATGCACTGCGGGCCTTTCAAAGACCCTGAAGGAACACTTGTGTCGACAGATCACATCCGCAAGAAGGAGTGAGGTCGCCCCAAGCTTCCAGTGGGGGATTAGCTCCTGCAGAGTGTAAAGACCAGAGTGTGTTCATATTCTTTTCAGAGGAAATTAAAAAAAAAAAAAAGCGCCTAGGAATAAATGTTGAACAAGTCTTCCCACTGCTTGCTGTGTCTCAGAATATGAAGCTGAGGTGGCAGAATGTGAGACTCGAGGGCCTTGTGGGAGCTGCTCTGGATTAGACCCTGCCTCAGGGAGGCCTGCTCTTTTGGATTTTCAAAGAACAGCAAACAAAAAGGGCCGCCTCTGTACAGCGCCTCTCCTCCCCGCCATTCTACTGAGAGGAAACTGGATTCAACCTAAGGAGCACCCTGCTCAATCCTTTATATATGTGGCCTTTGGGATACAAGGATAGCATTTAATCCAGCAGGAGTATCCCATGTGGGCAAGTCCTCAAATGAAGTGTGCTGATAGTGTGCAAAACCTCAGGCCCCAACTTGAGCTTCAGAGGACAGGAATTCATTAGTACACAGCTCAAGCATAAACCTAAATGAAGGCACCCCTTGGGGTAACTACAGCAGAGACCCTGAGCTGAGGGGGGTTGGGTCAAATATGGTCGAGAGCAGGCAGAGTTCCTCCCTCTATGCCGAGAGAGACACTGGGATTGGGCACCCTCCACAAGTCTGAGTACAGGAAGGAACTATCGTGTCTCTGAGTGTCAACTAGAAGATCACTGACTCCAAGCCAAGGGTCAAGGGTCTATCTTCAGACACTGTGAGAACAGTATGCACCTTGCTACAGCCACAGAATGTTTATCCTACCTGCCAGACAGACATAAAGATGCTGTCAAGAACCTGATATAAAAATTGGCCTAGGGCTGGGGAGATGGCTCAGTGCCTTGCAAACATGAGACCCTGAGCTGGACCCCAAGTAAAAGGCTGGGCATGGTAGTACACATTTATCAACAAATCAGAGGTGGAGAAGGTGGCCTATGGGATCTGCTGAATTGGCAAGCTCCAAGGCAATGACCCTATCTGTGGAAAAACAAAAACAGACAAACTAAAAAAACATGGCTAGTACCTGAGGAATGATAGTCAAGATGTCCTCTAGCTTCAACCCGCATGTACATGCATGTATTCTCTGTCTCTCTGTCTCTGTCTGTCTGCCTGTCTGCCTGTCTGTCTGCCTGTCTGTCTCCCCCTCCGACTCTGTCTCTCTCTCTCTGTCTCTCTCCCCCTCTGTCTCTCTCTCTCTCTGTCTCTTTCTCTCTCTCTGTCTGTCTGTCTCTCTCTCTCTCTCTCTCTCTCTCTCTCTCTCTCTCTCTCATAGAATTCTAGAGTAAGCAGAGAAGAAATGTCCACAGAGATAAAGGAAGCGACCCACTGGAAGTGTATTCTCTGAGAAGATTGACAAAGGAGGAAGGAGACTGGAGACAGGCTGTTTTATTGGCTCTTGGGAGTATTGTGTGCCACTCTAGCACATCTTGTGTTCATCCAGCACATATAAATTCTTCACTCACCATCCTAATTTTCGAACCTGTGGGAGGTGGACATCTCGCAGATGGGTTTTTCTTCAGCGCACTGCAGGAGAACCACTGCACCCTTGGCTGTAGCCTACTTGAACTGGACTTTAGTCCACATGCGGTTAGCGGTCAGTGTGGAGGCATACAGGCCCGACTGCTTCCTCCCAGCACGACTACTCAGAAGACAGTCCATCCCCAGAGCTAGCAGTCTTCAGTTTCCCCTGTCCTGCTTGACTCTCTAACACTGGTGATCTTCAGAAGATGCCTTGGTAAACCTCTCCCCCACAGAGCTCCACATTTGACCTTAGCCTAAAGGCTGTAAGAAGGGGTCTCCAAATCTCCCTCCAGGTACTCTCGGGTCTCTATTTTCAATCCAGACTTCTGTGACTCACAGCCTGAACTATCCAATCGTCTCCTCAGCGTCTCCACTTCCATCCCTCAGAGGAATCTCACCCCAGCGTATTGTGACTAAAGCCATTGTGTTCACTCCCACAAGCTGGCCCCATCCCCTAGTTTGAGTGTGCTTACTTCCAGCCATCCAACCGTGCTTTGTAGAAACCTTGACACGTCACCCAGGCCCTGATGTATATATTCCTCATGTGTTCTCATCCCCCCTGCCACCATCCTGATCAGGGTTACAGAGCACACTCAGGACTGCACCACGGGGCAGCCTTTTTGGTGTCATCACAGCCCGAATGAAGTCTTACATGTTTGCTTAGTTTACTGTTTCAGTTGATCCACTTGTTTTATCAACAGTAACTTGGGCTCCTACATCAAAGTCCAGCAAGTGCTATGGGCATGCAAGTCTCCAGCCAAGAGATAATGAGGGATGTTGACAAATTCTTAGCTATTCTTCCAGAAACATATTTCTGTCTCTTCTGACATCTAAATACGTTCTCCCTTTCTTTCTTTGGTTTTTAGATGTCCTCCACTCAACCTTCTCCCATCTGTTCCCCCCAACCCCTGATCAAGAAAGCCTTTGGTGGCCTTAAAATTCTAATCTTCTTGCCTCAGCTTTCCCAGTGACTAGGGTTATAAGTAATCACCACCATGTCTGGCTCCCTTTCTGCTTTTTTGCATGGTACCAGCAGCATATGGTATACACTGGTCAGCATGGATGGGTGATACACTGAAAGCAAACATCTAGTCTCCTTGAGCTCTGGGTCAAACTCTTTTTGTCTTACAGGGAGCCATTTGTTAAATAACCAGCTCTTTGGACCGGAAAGATGGCTCAGCGGTTATGAACACTTGGCTGTTCTTCCAGAGGTCCTGAGTTCAATTCCCAGCAACCACAGGGTGGCTCACAAACACGTGATGGGATCTGGTGCCCTCTTCTGGTGTGTCTGAAGAGAGCAACAGTGTACTCATACATACACAAAACAAATAAATCTCTTTAAAAAAAAAACAGCTCTTTGATATGGAATGTTACAACTAGGAGCCGTATATAGTCTCCAGCTCACCTACTGATTAATTTGTTTTCAGATAGGGTCTCATGTAGCCCCTGCTGTCCAAACTTGCTATGCAGCTGAGGATGACCTTAAACTTATCCTTTTGCATTCACCTGCCAGCACTGGGATTATAGACATGAGCCACCACACATAGTCTTATGGGATGTTGGGGATTGAACATAGGGATTTATTTATGCTAGGAAAGCACTCTACCCCCTGAGCTACATTCCCAGACCTTGTGTTTTAATTAGAACCCAAGTGGGTGTGGATTCTGTGTCTGTAGAATATTATATGTAGCATATTATATAACATCTATTGTATGTCTGTAATTCTAGCACTCAGGGGGCAGAGGCAAGTTGATTACAAGTTCCAGGCCAGCCAGGGCTGTCGAATGAGACCCAACCTTAAGTTCAAAATAAAACCTAAACAAGGGAATAAGACTCCCCAGACTCAAGGATCTTTAGCCTTGCTAAGCTGTACTTAGTGGACTCCAGACCCCTGGCCTTGGATGTGTTCACAGGCCTGCCAGTATGCACACTTCCAGTCCCCCCCTGTATGGCTGCATGGCTGCCTTTCTCTCTGTCCTCAGCTGAAGCCTGGCATCTGTCCCCTACTGCATATTGGCCCATTTTCAGTTCCTCTATTGCTCAGTTCTTTCTCTGTCACAGGACAAGGGCTTGCGCTTGTTCCCTTTGGCTGCCTCTTCCTTTCCTCTGCACTTGCTCACGTGTCCTTTCGGGGCTTAGACGCCAACTTCCCAGCATCCGTTCTTTCTTGCAGCCCTGCACTCTGTTGCATCTAAAACGAACATATGTTAATGTTTGAACTCTCTGAAATTGGCAGAAATCTTGACAATGGACGGCAACGCCTTACAATTATAATGATTCAATTAATAGAGGTTGAGAATCGAAGCTAAGCCAATGCCTTTGAAAAAAATACTAGCTTCATATCTGTCAAAATGTCACAGTGGGAGGGACAGTGAGATTTCCTGTCCTCCTATATGCCCACCAGTCAGTACATAACAGATGCTCAGTAAATACTTTGCAGGAGGGGTAAAGTAAGACTTGATTGTGTGGATCCTGAGTCCCTGCCCCCCAATGTTTAACTATCCAGATGTGATGAACTAATGGTTTTCCTTGACTCCATTCTTCCAGGCTTTAGACTTCACCCCTTATCTCCTAAGCTTTGTCTTCATAGACTGAGGAGATCATCTAACTCAGTGTCCCCAAATGCAAAAGCCACTTGTGTTTCTGCTTATGTTATTTAGCTGTCCTCAGGCCTCCTCCGAATTGCCTATTGGGTTTCCATGAGATAGTGTTTCTGATCTATCCCCTGTTTTCCGGCTGATAAGTTGTCCTGTTTAGTTAGTGGTTTTCATTGGTATAGCCAGTGAGGTAGGCATTTGGAAGCATGTTTTCTGTGAAAGTGTGTGGAATGCCACAGGACAGCTAGACTTCAAATATGATTGCTTTTTGAAGTTTTCCTACTCTCTCTGTGTAAATCATTTGCTCAGTTTCGTTTAATAAGACTGAATTATTTTATATACACAATGGAGGACCACACTTAGGACAGAATGGAGAGTGTGTCGTTACCTACAACTGGGAAGCTGTTTATAGTTGCTTCACAGTGTCCAAAGAAGGAAAGTAGTTCGTGGAGAATAATCTTATTTCAATCTTCATTTGTACTCCTCAAATGCTGCTTTTTTACTCTATAGTCACACAGACCCATATAGCTCTGATTATTATACAGACTTTTAGATATGTAAATTTGATTTTTTGTTTTTACTTAGCATTGATGACTAAAATTACAAAAAGTCATTGGCTCATGAATCTGTCTTTTTTTCTTCTTTATGTGGCCTTAAAGATTTAAAACATTAAAAAGCTTAGCCAGGTTTGCTGCTCTCCTACATGCTGACAACCTTCTACATTTCCCACTCTGTGTTCCTTTTGACTGGCAAATGTTGCCTGGAGACTTGGGGTATGCTTTGCAGTTCCTGGATTAGGGCTGAAAATGCCAAACATTTAGGCTCCACCCAAACCTCTGATAATGCTCCTGTTTTCACTTTTAATTATGAATGCAAAGCCTTTTCCCGTTATCTTTTAGAATCTGCATGAGAAGTAACACAAGGAAAGATTTTTTTTAAGTCTAAAAAAATGTCTACAAACTTCATATTGATTACACAACTTTTACCCCAGAAGGCCAAATGATACATGGCTTTTATGTATGAAATCTAGACCATAATTTGAACACAGGCACACATGTATATAACATGTATAGTTTGATGTACATGCCATACTCGCAAAGCTCTATACTATCCATAAAAGTGGCCTTTCTCTGTTTGAAACACAGCTAGTGAGCAGGGAGGTATAATATGAACTAAAGATGAAAATTTGCTGGATCTCAAAAAGCTAGGGTTTGCAGCCCAGGTCTGTCCTTAACTAACAATGAGCAAGTTGTTGGGTCTTTCTGGGCTGCTGCTTTGCCACTGGAAAGGGAGTTTGGCTCAGCTCAGCAATTCTCATCCCTGACTTCACTTCAGAAGCACTGGGGGGGACTTTAAACAATATAGTCAGGCCCTTCTGAGAGACTCGTTCAATTTTTAAAAATTCTCCTCTGTAAAGCTACTGCCAGTGGATCACACTCCAGGGTCTTTGCTCCCTGGGATAAGATGAGCTGTGCTTCAGTTACTGTAGACAGGTCTGTCTCCTAGGTTAGATATGCTAATCATGTGACTCTTCAGAAGAACCCCGGGTAACACACCAGCACCCCTGTACCCATATGTGTGATCCATCTGTCTCCTTACAGAGCATCCTAGTTCCCACACCACGACTGCTGTCTGTTAGAGTTGAGGATGCTCATGTTGTGAATGGAACTTAGCCATGGCTGTGATGAGGCACAAGAGAGCTCCAAGTTTGCTCCCTACCATAGCTCTGAGCTGGCACTCAATAGTCATATAAGTAGCTATAGCATGCATGGCTTTGTTTCTTGCCATAACCAATCCTTTTGTGAATCACTGTCTTCAAAATTCTGCATATTTTTTGATAAGGTCTTTCACCACATTTCTCTGGCTGGCCTAGAATTTTTTGTGTAGATCAGACTGGCGTAGAATTCACAGAGATCTATTGTCTCTACTTTTTCTGCTGCCCCCAAAGTGCTAGGATCATAAGTGTGAACCACTACTCAGTTTAATCCCCTTGACTCCTGAAATGACCAATACACACACACACACACACACACACACACACACACACACACATACATACACACATATGACAAAATACTTATTTGTAAAAACTTTAAGCCTTTTGCATATGTTCTAATCACTTTTAGACCCATAGAATAGCCAGTTAATACTTGATAAATATTGTTATCAACAGTAAGGTATTTTAAAATGAAGCCAAGAGTAGTGGCTCATACCGGAAATCCTAGTACCCGAGAGGCCAAGGCAGAGTTGAGGCCAGCCTAGGCTACTGGGTACTGTCAAAACTAAGCTAAAATAAAAATTAAAAGTAACAATAAACTAAAAGTATTCACATTCTCCTGTAAGAAAACCCTTATCAGTTTGGTCTTTCTTCTCTTCCACTTACCACCCAGCAGAACCATCTGCCTCATTCCAGTCTTGTCTCTTCTACAACAAAAAGAATAGGGACTGCTTGTGGCCATCAGGCCCTCTGATGAACTCTTTGATATCAAACCTTAGCTTCCTACCAGGAGGAAGATGAGGCCCCTACAACTCCACTGATATTGGGCGCTCACCTCTTTCCTAAAAGCCATTGATGCATTACGTCACTCCATTTATGTCACCCTGTCCTTGGAGTGACCGTTTCATGGTTTTCCAAGGACTACATCATGGGTTGGCTGTTACAGCCATTCCTACAGGCACAATGCTAGGAAACATCAGAGTTAGAACCCAGGCCACCCCCATCACCCTGCCAGGTACCTAGTACTTTTAGAAGCATTGGTACCACTGTCCATATTTTCCCCTAGAAGAAACAGGGCACAAAGTTCGCCTACGATTACCATCATTAATGAAAACCAGAGTCAAGATGGGAGCCTAGGCCTTCCTAATTTCAAAGCCTCCTGCTCAAGCACCATAGCTATTACCGCCCACTTCCTCTACCCATCTGTCAATCAAGCCTCTCTCAAGCCTCCTCCCCACCAAAATCTGAGTGATTTTATCCCCCTCTACTCAACACCAGCCTGTGCCTATTCCCTGGGCCTTAATTAATGCTAAACGCATGGCCAGCATCCCACACCTGCTGTGGCAACCTAGCTCCCTTGATCTTCACTAACCTGCCAGGCTTCTCCTGTCTTCAGGTGTCTATCCTCTTCTTAGCTCTTCAGTCAGATCTATAGTGAATACCTGTCCTTCTGGGAAGCCTTGGTGTTCCCTACCTAATGCAGTAGGATTCACCCCCAACCCCACTCCCCTATCTCTCTCATATCTGCAGGTCTCTAAGCATCATGCAGTGAGGACTACCGTATGTCTTGGCCATACAGCAACAGCCCTGAGTGTATACTAGTCGCTTAGTAAACTGCCATTAGATGAGTTATTAATTTGTGATAAGCCTGATTTCCCCTCAAATGATTTTATTATGCTAATTTGGGGGCCATCAAAACACAATTTTACATTTGTTTGTTTATAGAGATGTCTTGAAGTGTGTGTTGTTGCGTTTATTTAAGTGCTAGTGAAGCTGACCTTCTTAAACTCTGACTATTCTAGTGAATGTCCCTTCCACGGTAATGGAAGCCATGTGCCGACAAGATTCCCTGCAGCAGCCCTTCAACAAGAGCAGCAAGCTTTCTCCCTCCGGCCAGCAGCGCTCCGTGGTTTTCCCACAGACTCCCTGCAGCAGGAATTTCTCTCTGTTGGATAAATCTGGGCCCATCGAGGCAGGGTTTAACCAAATCAACGTGAAGAATCAGAGGGTCCTGGCGAGCCCAACCTCTACCAGCCAGCTGCACTCGGAGTTCAGCGACTGGCACCTCTGGAAGTGCGGCCAGTGCTTTAAGACTTTCACGCAGCGCATTCTCCTGCAGATGCACGTGTGCACGCAGAACCCCGACAGGTGAGACCCAGGGCTTGCCTTCCCCGAGCGGCTTGGGGGAAAGCAGAAGCTGAGGTGCTTGCCCGCGGGGTGGAAGGTGCCAGAGTTCTATTAGGCATCAGCTGTACCTCCATTGTTTGTGAAGGCTGCACAGACAGCTTGGTGGCTGCCCAGAGGCATCTGCGCGCGCGCGCGCTATCCAAACAGTTCCGTCCAACTTTAAAAGGGAGCGAAAGAGAAGGAACATTTATGAATATCGGGGGTGGAAAATGAGGTCAGGATAATCAGAATCCCCTCTGTCTTCCAAAGATAATATAGCTGGCTGCCGGGCGGCTGTCACAGCTGTTTCAGAGTTCACCTCCAGTGTGCTGTGAGTATGAACTTAATTAAGTACTAAGAGGTAATGAATTGGAATTTTTTGCTTAGTACTATTTTTCTTTGGAGCATGCAAACCCATAAATCCTGCAAACCTGTCAAAAGGAAATACCCACTCGGCTAGTGATGTGGAGGAAAACAGATGCCACTTATTCAATAAACTAATATCCACACAGAAGAAAAATGTTGACTAGATACCTCAGAGTCAAAGTTGGTTTGAGAGTTTGTCAATACGGAATTTTATGGCCATGAACTGAGGATGAAATTTAGCTGAACAAGTGAATTAAAATTTCAGGTACTCTGACGAGTGGCCCAGTAGATATAATGGAACTATTATTTATGAATCAAAACTGGTTTATTTGACAGTCTTGAGAGCTGGGAGCGCAAAAGACAAAGATCAAATTAATTCAGTAGGAAGGCTCCTTGTGTTTTATCTCTCCTTCATGTCCTGTGAGAACTTGATTAAAACCAAAATATCCAAGAAAAGCCTAGGGAAAAAAATCACTTTGAATATAAAAGTCAAAAACAATTTTTTTGGAGCTAGGATTAGATATCTGGAAGTAAGATTCCTGAAGTGTTTTCTTAATCGTGCCACTGGTGAACCTTAATGAAGTAAGACTCTGTCTCACAAGACAGACACTGAGCTCTCCCCTCTCGGCTCTGCACCACACAGCAGCACGCTTACCACACAAAGGGTAAGGGAAAGAGACGTAGGAGGGGTGGGGACACTCTAATCTCACTCTCAGGGTATGTATACACATCTGCATCTGCACACATTTTATTTGTGTCATTCTAGAAACTGCTTGCTTAGCCTCAAGCATTACCGTAACTAATCAATATGGGCTCTAGGTGTGCACCCACAGACTGTGCTATGGAGGGGAAGCATAAAAGCCAATACGTGATTTTTATTTTCCCTGCAGAAAGGCTTTTCTTAAAAGTTTGCAGTCATGTATGTATAGCCCCATGACGCTGTCTTTCTTAGCTTTCCCTTCATTTTAAGACATGTTTAAAACTCTCTTGTAAAAACTGAGTTCACATGTATGGGTGTGTTATTTGCAAATTGTAGTCATAGTAACCAATCATGCACAGGAAAATTAAAGATAGGTCACAGTTTCTGGATCTTTGAGTGTCATATGATTTCATGTTCAATAACACAAAGGAAATGAAGGTATTTTATGGTAAGTAAACACTAAAACGGCCTGTTCTGTCTGACCCAAGTTACGCCCAGAAAATTGCATGTCATGGATTAAGTCTCTTGAAAGTTTGTCCTGTAAAATACATACAGCACCACGATTTAAGACATCTAGACAATTAGCTTACATGAACAAAATACCTCCAAGGGAGATTGTTAAGGTTAATGATGATTGTAGGCAAATTTAGTATGACTGGTAAATCCCTTCGTGGTTTAAGCTCCTTCTGTACTAAATTCTGATAGGTTCATGAGCTGAAGTAATAGGTGTTTATGATGAAGGATACTGATCAGGGTGAGGTCATATTACTTAGGGAGCGGGTTTCGGATTCTTCCCTAAGCTTTGTTGGTGAAGACAGGAGAGGTAGTTGACATCACTCATTAATAAACTAAAGAGTCAGGACTTGAAGAAAGCCAGACTCCTTAAAGGGATGTAATACAATACAATGTTTCTTAGTAACAATGACGAGACAGTTGAATTACATCATCAATCTCAGATTTTTGAAGAGGAAATAGAGATGCCTAGTCACTTTGATCTATTAATTTTATTCTACATGAATAATTTCTTTTTACCCTATATGAACTTAACTCTTTTCTGTCTGAGAACATGAGATGGGCTCTTTATAGCAGAAAGTGTGGAGATAGGGAGATGCTCTCCACATCCCAACCACACAAGGGAAAGCTAGCTAGGAGAACTCCACACATGGCATAATCCAAATGTGACAGTCGTTCGTGATGGTTGCTAAACTTGGAAACTCATCCATTCTATCCATGGAAGCGCATCTCTGCTAAATAGGACATGATCTTTGGTGACTAGCTTCATAGCTGGATATTTGTGTTTCAGAGTTTGTGCCCATTCATCCATCGCCAGGTGTCCCTCATACCTGTGTAACATCCCTAAAAAATATAAAAATCTACACTCAAATTCCTTACAGAAAATGGTGTGGAATTTGCATTCTCCTGTATGCTTTAAATTATCTTTAAATCACTTATAAAATACCCTAGAGAGTTGTAAATACCATGTGAATAATTTTTATTCTGTATTGTTTAGAACCACTGACAAGAAAGATCTGCACATTCTGTGTAGGCGCATTTTCTTTCTTTCTTTCTTTCTTTCTTTCTTTCTTTCTTTCTTCTTTTTAGTAGTTTTCTTCCTCTAATTGGTTGAATCTGTTAATTAGAGACCTACATCTAAGGGGTCGAGGGAACAACTGAACAGTAGAACAGTTTAACAGAAGCTATTTCTCTGTTCATGGAAAACTCGTAGGAAACTCTCACCAGAGAGACCAGAGGACAAAGTCAGAAGGTAAACGGGTCCGAATTTGGAACAGACCCCTAAATCAAAAGTCTAAAAGGTTTTGTAGTCTACAGAGGATCTGCCTACATTTGAATTTTCATTAAGGAGAAAGTATGTTTGATATCTGTGATCCTCTTCGTGTGAGGTGCCATTCAGAAGTATAAAGGAGAGATCCACGGATGCCCTGTGTGTGGCATCATCATCACCTCTGACTTACACACCATGAATGCAGGAGGAAAATGAGTTTGATCTGGCGAAAGAAGAATCAGAACAAAAGATAGATTCATGAAGGTCCACTTTCTGTTGCTGTCTCTGTCTCTATTTCTGTCTCTCTGTTTCTCTCTGTTTCTCTCTGTCTGTCTCTGTCTTTCTGTCTCTCTGTCTCTGTCTCTGTCTCTGTCTCTGTCTCTGTCTCTGTCTCTCTCTCTCTCTCTCTCTCTCTCTCTCTCTCTCTCAATTTTGTTCTGTTGCTAACAAGCCAACAGATCCTCAGCTCCTCCTTTTCTCAAGCTACCAACTCTTCTCTGGGTGACCCAAAAGAAGAAGTTGTTGGAATGTTGACCAATCGAGGTTCTGTTTACAAAGATGATAAGCATTTGCATTTCTATATAAACTGAATGTCTGAGCCATGGCAACTTGACTTTGGCTGGGACCAGGAGGTAGATAATCTCTTCTCTCTTCTGGGATTTTGCTGCAGAAATATTCCATAGGGTCCAGAGAGAGAGAGGGACTCCAGGAATTGGTGAGCAAAGCTTTTGATCACAGTTGATTATTTTCTGAATGTTTTTGTCTTCATAAAACATGTATATATAATATTTATCTCTATTTTATACCACTTTTCTCCCCCTCCTCCCGTTCTCGGATTGTTTGTGCCACTGGGAGAAAGTTTGCCTTTAGCACCCAGACACACCGTCAGCTGTTTACTATTGCATTTAAGTGTCATTGATTATAATTGGATAGAACAGTGCTAATGGGAAAATGGGTTTCAAAGGCTCTGTCTGGTGGGAGGAGGCTAGAGGTCACTGTCGTGGTGTCTTAAAAGGTGTCTTGTTGCATTCTCTGCCTCTTGCCATGAAAGTGCAAAGGTTATCTTCTTTCTCCTTTACAGTGTTCTGTGGACTCTTGGGTTGAACACTAATAATACTTTCGAGACTCTTCTTACATTGAGGTAACCTCTTCCTCCACATAGCGAGCAGTGACTTAAGTAGGGCCCTTTGGAAGTCTCGCATGACTTGGGCTTCCTGTCATGGAGCAAGGAGAGGGTGTAGCCCCAAGTGAACGACTTTCATCCTGGAGGTATTCATGCTATAAAAGGAAAAACCAAAGGACGATTAATAATTTTAAACCAAGCTACACTTAATTTCATTAAACGTTTTGGCCTTTCCCTATGTATACCAAACCGATTACAGACTCAGAGCAAATGAATCGCACATTTCAGTGGTGTAATCTTTGGCACAGGAGTTACCAGCGACAGAATGTCAGGGGACTGAACGGAAAGGTCTCATTGCTTTCGTTCTGCTTAAAAGAATCTACCACGATGATTTGCACTGTCCGTCTGCCCACACTCTGCTTCGTGGTTATTTTGTAAATGTGCATGTAGCACTCTATAGTTTTTCATGGAGCTTGGGTTTTCCTGGGTTGGAACTAGCCACATGAAGCTATTTCAGTGTTGATTACTGTAAATCAAGCAAAGGAACACTTCAGTTTCTCGGTTACACCAATCCATCCTCAAATGCTCAGCTGCTCTTTGTAGCCCCATATCAGACTGTGCAGCTCTAGACAATCTCCACAGTTGACTTTCCTGCTTTAGATCCCAAGCAGCCAACCAGCCCCACAGAGCTGTGCACTGTGAGATGCTATTTCTTTACATTCGCCTTGAAAATGGTGGGAGGCTATATGCGCAGGATGCAATAAGAGAACCCAGTGCTTTTGAAATGCTTCCCAATTGCAGTGAAGTAAGATCCTGGCCCAGTGGAGCTCAACACCTGCCGATGTCTGTATATGCTTTTCTGGTGTGACACATCAAACAGAGATGCTTTAGAGTTCAGAAGTTTCAAAAGTTTGATCACTTTCACCTTATCTTCTTGCCAGACTTTAGAAAATTAAAGGGGGTGCTGGGGTGTGTGTAGTAAAATTCTTGGCGTGCTAATGTAAGGACCTGAGTTCTGTCGTGAGCGTCCATCTGAAAAGCCAGGCATGGTGGTACACACTAATGTCTTAGTGCTGGGGAGGCAAAGACCAAAGGATCCTGGGAACCCACAGATCAGCCAGTCACATCTAGTCAGTGAGTCTTGGGAACAGGCTGTCTCAAAGAAGGTGGATGGTTCCTGTGGAATGACACCACATGTACACATACATACACAGACCCCCCCCCACACCGAAGGTGTAAGCAAAATGTTGGCCACATGTACACACATACACACATATACACTCCCCACCCCACCCCAAGTGTAATTGAAATGTTGGTAATGGCAGCTCACTCTGTGTTCTGAAACTCCTGTAGTTATTTGAGAGATAGGATGTGCTGTAGAAATATGTACCCATATTCTAAATTCCTGTGACCGGCTGTCGAAAAAGAAATTGTAATTTCCCAAGATACTTTCTAGGCATCCTTCGTACTCATTTCTGCTCTTCTGTATTCCTAAGTCTGTACTCGAATCCTTAACTACAATCAAGTCATTTGCTCTCATGCTGAAGTAGTACCCTGCTGCTGACTGATCTTCTCAGCCATGGTGGCCGGGGAAATGGCTCAGAGAATGAGAGTATTTGTTCTTCCAGAAGACTCCAAATACACATATTGGATAGTTCACAACTGACTGCAACTCCAGTTACAGTTAAACAACAAGCAAACCTGGGACTGCTTGTTTTTTTATTGTTGTTTGTTTAGTTTTTTTAAAGACAGTGTCTCACTAAGTTGACCAGGCTGGTCAACTTGCAGATCTTGAATTTAAAACCTATATCGGTCTCCCAAAAGTTGTCAGCCTGGAATGCTGGTTATGGCCTCTTTCTCATGTGAAAAAAGGAAACTCTGAGAATAGAAGAACATAAAGTTTCAAAGAACACCATCTACTAACTCTCTCTGCACCTTTGCAGATCCTTCCCCTACACACACACACACACACACACACACACACACACACACACACACACACACACACTTTGGATATCCTAGAACTCACTATGTAGGACAGGTAGGCTCAGATTCACAGAGCTGTGCCTGCCTCTGTCTCTCAGTGAAGGTGCAGGCTGCCACTCCCAGCGTCTTTGGTATTGTTTGTCTTTATTTGAGACAAGATCTTGCTGTGTAGCCCAAACATGGTATTTACACTTTCGATGCCTACATTTTCCATACATTTCTACACTGAGAGAGACTGTTATAGTAACAAGGACTCACTTAAGTGATTTCTCCAGATCCTCAAAAGAACCAAGCTGGGCCAAGATGAATGTCAGCAGACTCAGAAATGACTGCACGGTACCTAAAAATGAATGGCTATAACTGCTTTGTGAAATTCAATAAAGCAAGGTTTGTACCTATATTCTGATACAGGATTTTCTTGTTATTCAGCATTCTCAAGTTTTGACCGAAGCACTAAGATTGTCTGTCTTTAAGAGTATATGGGGGTCGGAGAACAGGGACAGGGAGAGAGAGAAGGTGCATGATGGGCAGGGAGCTAGCCGTGACCATCATGCAAGGTGGCATCATACTGGAAATGCTATGATTGGCAAGCCTCTTTGGGGAACATTGGATGTTTTCCCCAAAGCAGGAGAAAGATATGATATGTGAAAACAGAGTCCAGGGAAGGTGAATGACTATCCCATAGCCGAGCAGAACCTGAGGCTAGGCAGAGATTCCTCTCTATTCCAGGCACTTCTCTTTCACCAAGCTGTGTTCCACATAGTCTTAAAAACTGTCCCATAGTAGCTGGTGAAACGACTCAGCGGTTGAGAGTCCTTGCTCATTGACAGATCCCCAAATTTGGTTCCCAGCACCCATGTTGGATAGTTCACAACTGACTGTAACCCCAACTCCAAGGTATTTGATGGCAGCCACAGGTACTCGTGTATACACGCATACATTCACAAATGTATGCACATACATGCACGTGCGCGCGCACGCGCGCGCACACACACACACACACACACACACACACACACACACACACACACACCTCTTAAGTGATAACTTTTAAAGCCTTTTCCACAGACTCCCTACCAAGTGCTCTCTGGCTGGTCCTAGGCAGAAATGATGCTCGAAGGTTTTGCCCCCTTTCCCTTGATGACAGGATTCTACATCAGCCTTTCACATCTTCTCTGTGAATCTTGGCCACTGTCACTATTAGCATAAAAAGGATGGATTGACTTCTGACTGCAGGGAATAAATCACCCCAACTTTTGACAGAAGACTTAGAAAAAAAAAGGAAAAGATGAATTGGTTTTATTTAGTGGCTTATTGTTTATAGTGATAGCTATTAAAATAGATAACCAGAGGCTAATAAATGTTAATGGTCCCTTCACTATTAGAAAAATCAATTGTCAGTGAATATAGCATATATTAATACGTTATTTTGTTTATGATCCTCAATAGCATGTAAAAAAATTTCATCCCCAGAGAACTATTTTCTGAGAACTCTTTTTAAGGTCAACATTTACTGCCAAGAATAGATTTGCCAGGAGGATATTTTCCTCGGCAGGCAATTTTAATGGCTTTCAAGACGTTATTTTATAATTATAATAAAATGCATGTGTAATTTGTCAAGATTGATAAACTCCTTCCCAAGGACTCTTATGTATTTCTTTGGAACCTGTTTGAGAGCAGTTAGATAGATTTCTAAATGTAAGTAATTAAAATTGTATAGTATTGAGTTATTGACCAAGGCTGGACTATTAATCAAGCTAAAAAATTCTACAATCAGTGCTCAGCGTGCTGAAGCCTGGTAAAATAATAGTATTTGTGTTCAGTGAGGCAAGTAGCCACAATTAAGCACTTCGGGTGACAAATGAGAGGGTACACTTTGTTTTGCACTTAATTGAATGGTTGTACAGGCCCGGTCACCATCGTCTCCCAGCCCTTCAGTTTGGTGTCTGGTCATTGGCGCTCATGTATTTGTTAAAGGCAGAGCAATTAAGTCTGCTTCACCATTGGCTTTCCAAATGCAGCCAACGTCTGGGCTGCACACCAGGCTCCGTGAGTGCGGTGAAGATCCTTCAAGGCAGACTATTAATTTCCTGAACAAAAAAAAATGTGATAAACAAATTAGAGAGGCCTATGAAGGGATGATTTGAAATAGCCTTGAATAGGGACAGGTCCTCGGGTTTCCTCTCACTCACTGGATTCTGCTTGAGTAAGCAGAATAACTTCTGGAGAGAAGACAGAATTTTAATCTATTTTATGAAAACTCGAAATTGATTTACTTCTCGTGAGCTGGGAAGACTGTGCTCTGATAATCCTGCTAATTATGAGGTATTTGTCACAACTTCCTCCCACTGGCATTTGCATCATGGTCGCCTCCCTGCAAGCACCGTGACATTTGTCACTTCTTGCTGCCATAAATCATTCCTTGCAACCAGATTCAGCAGGGGAGGTGAGATTCAAGAAAAAGACACAGGGAGCTGGAGGGGTGACTCAGTGGCTAAGGTCTGCTGCTTTTGCAGAGGACCCGGGTTTGGCTCTCAGAACCCACATGGCAGCTCACAACCATCTGTAATTCCAGTGCC
This sequence comes from Rattus rattus, assembly GCF_011064425.1. NCBI lineage: Eukaryota > Metazoa > Chordata > Mammalia > Rodentia > Muridae > Rattus > Rattus rattus. Next base: position 78,195,581 of record NC_046168.1, on the reverse strand, counting down.
AGGAGATCTAACACCCTCTTCTGGCAGCAGGTGCACGTGTGCATGTATGTACATGCAGACACTCAACACACACATACTAAAAAAGGAGAAGAAGGAGAACAGGACTCAGTAGATAAATATTTAGGGTGGGTGAGAAGTCAGGATTTCTTTTTTAAAGAGAGACACACACCTGGTACAGGTCTGGGATCATCTTGGGCAGATCGGAAGGCAGTTTAATATTTATGGAAGCGTGCGTACAACTTGGACTCTTGCCCACTTATTTCCCTGACACTTGGAATAAGGTTCAAACGCCCTCTGATGACCTCAGCATCAATGGCTTATATCCTTTGAGGACATTTTGTCCTCAGTTGACTGTGCCAAAACTGTGACAATAGCAATTGCTTCCCCTGTCCCACTCAGAGGATTACTGTAAAGATTAAAGTAGATAATTGGTTTTAAAGCACTTTGAAAAGGGAACCATAAAAGACAATTATGTATTTTCTGTTGTACTTTTTGGCTTAATTACTCCCGTGCTTACGTCTGTAAAGCTTACAGAAATATGCCGGGTTTTGCCAGTGGGGAGATCAAGACCATCAACTCTCTGCTCTTGACATAGTATGATTAGTACAGGGAGGGAATGCTTATCTGTGAGTGGATGTGTCTCAGCAGCTCTGCGAATTTTGTTCCTGTGACAAGTAGCAGAGCTCAGCAGCCAGTGCTCTAAGCCTGTCTTTAAAGAGTATTGAATGTCACCAGCATCACGGCCTCTTTCCCCTCAGTGCTGCCTGACTTAGGAAGCCATGACCGGACCCTCTCTATTTGTTTCAGACCCTACCAGTGTGGCCACTGCTCGCAGTCCTTTTCCCAGCCATCAGAACTGAGGAACCACGTAGTCACTCACTCCAGTGACCGGCCTTTCAAGTGTGGCTACTGTGGCCGTGCCTTTGCTGGGGCCACCACCCTCAACAACCACATCCGGACCCACACTGGAGAAAAGCCCTTCAAGTAAGTCGTGGCTAGTTGTCCGTCCTCTTTTTCTTACCTTTCTTGGAAGCTGGCAGACACTTGCCCTGCTCAGCCTGGCTGTAAGGGGTTCTCCTGGGTTTCTCAGCTGACATTTGGAAGTGAAGTCAGGGAAGCTGCACTGGTCCTGGGTCAAGGTTTGCAGTTTCAGACATGAGATACCCTCTGGTGCCTCTTCTTTCAACAGTAAAGCAAGAAGGCCTGAGTGGCCAACTTCAGTAGACTCTCTAAGTCTCTCTAATTCCTGTGGGTCTGTGCCTCTGATTTCCAGTCCATCAGCAGGCCCCACAACCATGAGGAGAATGGTCATCGTTTAGGATGCTTGAATACTCCTCCTGTAGGATGTCAACCCTTCAGGAAACTGATGACTGTTTCTTGTCATTTAGTAGAGTGTGACCCTATCATAGCAGACAACTCATGGTGCTCTAGCCTAAACTTTGGAGCTTAACGTCATCGATTCGTAAAAATTATGACAAAAACAAAGGGCATGTTGACGTTTTTAGTATCCAGAGAATGTGGGTAAGGGCATTTGAGCAAGATTGTGTTTCAACATATAATCCTTTCATCAAAGCAGCCGGCATTTGAACTACGCAAAATGGTCCATCCATCCATCCATCCATCCATCCATCCATCCATCCATCCATCCATTTATACAATCAAAATAAATGCTGAGTTTTCCATTGGTCATCCTGCTAGGCACAAGAGATATGAAGGTGAATGAGACTCCGCCCCTTTCCATCTTTACTTTGAAGACCTCACATTCTAAAGGGAAGCCCAATCAATCAATCAATCAATCAACCAATCAATGTCATACCATAGGATGAAAAGTATGACAAGATGTGTATACACAATGTTGAGGAGTATCAGGGAAATGGAATCATTAGCTCTGTGTGGGATACAGTGCTTAACATGTGTACTAAAGGATCATAAGGAGTTTGCCAGTTTTCCTGGAGTTCAAGCCACACATTAGGCTAGTGGTCTCAGGACAGTTGGACCAATGAACTCTTTTCTCTTAGCGCTGTTACATTTCTATTCATTTTCTGTACTTGCTTTCCTTACTTGTGAAAGAAAATTTAAAAACGCAGATGGCCAGCCATATTTACCTTCGGTAGGACATGCTCAAGCAGGACAGGAAGTGATTCTGGCAGTAAGAGGCCAAGAAGTTTCTCATTCTGTGCTCATCCTGAGGCCAGGTACAGCTCATGGTAGCAGTGTATTGTTGGTCCTGTCACAAGGATCTGCCTGCCTCATTGCTCTGCCACCCGAGGGAGGGGTTCATAAAAGCCTGTTGACTTTTACCTCTGTCATCCTTTTTAAACGTATTAATTAATTGATTAATTATTTTTGTATGCATCTGCCTATATGTGGGCATATCCATGTCATGGTGTATGTGCAGAAAACCAACTTGTAGGAGTTGGCTCACTCCTTTCTTCTGCCATGTGGGTGCTGAGGATCAAATTCAAGCTGTCAAGCTTGGTGGCAAGTGCCTTTACCTGCTGAGCCATCTTTCCAGTCACTCCATCATTGTCACCTGTGTTCCTGAATGGTTTGATTTGCTATCCTAATAGTAAAAAAACAGTGACGATTTTTTTTGTCTGTGTACTTGCTTACTGTATAAAGTCTTCTGGCTAAGTGGTACAGGATGGTGCCTAAAATAATCAAGCATATCAACCAAGCTCTGTCCCTGGAGGAGGATGCAATAGTCCAAAGAGGCCATGTTTCTCTAATCCAGAGAGGGGCTAGTTGGCTTGTCCCCATCTTAAAAATTCCCTGCCTTGGGTGTTTGTGGCCTGCCTGATGGATGTTGTCATCAGGCCCAATTCTCAAGGGCTCACAGGTAATCAGATAGGAGATAAGAGATAACTGTGCCACTTTGAGAGAATTTGGGAGGACTGAGGACTGACCCCATTGGTCTCTTATATTAGAGAAGGTAGCCGAATGGATTCAGTGCCAGGAATCAGATTGATTTTTATCTTGTTGCAGTGTAAATAGATTTTGGTAATTAATTGAAGCGGTTTGAGGGTCAAGATGGGAAATAGATTTCTATTAATGTTAAGGTGTTACTTATGTGTAACCTCGTTGACTCCACTCAATTTTTTTCCTTTAACATCCTGTTTTTGTCATGTTTCCAATAGAGTTGCCATCTTAATTTTAATTCATCAGAGTAATATTTGAAGTGCTTTAGTAATTGTCTTTCCCCTCCTTTCCAACACTATCATCCTTTTGTTCATGCCTGCTCTCAATCTGGGAATAACAACTGAACAAAGGTCGCGAAGCGGCCGGGTTGTTGATAACATTCTATCTGGCTGTTATAGTCTGGTTTCTTCTTGCTTTTGGCAAAATAGCCATGTGTTATTTCAGGCATTTAAAATGACCAAATATATGTGCCCAGAGGAGAGCTGAGTGCACGCTTTGCTCTGAAAGTGCAAGGTTTAAACATCTCCTGGGAACTGGAAAGCCATACCCTTTAGTGTATACATGATCGCTCAGGGTTGCAGTGCTGCAAAGGAGTTTGAGAATCTTCTAACCCAGCCCCTGGATATCCAACCCCTGGACCTCTGTAAATATTATGAAGATATCCTTTTACAAGCTTATAAAACAAACATTAAAAAAAAACTTCTGTTGCAGATTAGTCAATAAAAATGGTTTCACCACCACAGTTAATTTTACTACTCCAACTAATGGGCATTGGCTTAAACAATGTTGCAGAGGCTGAAAAGAATCTTGTAAAGGGGCACAACCTAAACTGTAAGCCCAAGACAGCGTCCACATAGATGACCCAGTGGCTTCATCCCCAACTCGTCCCCTTAATCTGAGAGGTCATCTCCAGGATAAACAGAAACCAAGTCTGCTGGTCAAGAAAAGTCATTTCATTGTACTTAGTTAGCTCTGCTGCTCAGGACTTAGCTAGAGGGACAGGGAAACCATTGGCCTCCCAAGGGGGCCAGACAAGTGGTAGCACAGAGCTAGGATTCCTGCAGGTTTTGCCTCACATCTGATTACCTGGACTCTCCCCGGAAGAACCTATGTCCTAAATTCTAGGTAGACCCTGAGCCTATTAAGAGCTAACCTAGGGGGTTGGGCATTTAGCTCAGTGGTAGAGCACTTGCCTAGCAAGCGCAAGGCCCTGGGTTCAGTCCCCAACAAAAAAAAAAAAAAAAAAAAAAAAAAAAAAAGAGCTAACCTAGGCTGAAGACTTGACATTTCTAAGTTAAAGCCTCCCCATAAGAAAACAAACAAGCAAAGGACTGGATCGAAGGCTTTAGCGTTTAGTTTGCTATGTGAGACTGAAGCCTTGGGACACAAGGAGCAAAAGCTCATTTCACTAATCGGCAATGGTTAGGCGCTGTACTGCAGTGCAGGCAGTTGGTAGAGGCGTTGGAGGGCTCTCAGTGAGGACTCTTTTCTCCCACTCTTGTGCTAAATGAACTCTCCCAAGGTTTGGGGTAGAGGATGTATTTGACCTGGGAAGCTCCACAAGTAGGCCAGGACTTGCTCTAGGAGACTCCAGTGTTTTTAGAAGCAAGGGAAAAATAGTCACCATGATGTTTTAGCCTCCAGTAAAAGGGAGTATTTCTCAGAGGGGAAAAAGCAAAGAAACAAAAGAGAATTCTAACGTACACTCACTCTTTAAGCAAGACATAGACAAAAATCAAAGCAACTCTGGAAATACACATTAAACGTTTACCAAGTACAAAGTCCTGGGCAGTTTGGTCCAGTTCAAGCATTTTTATGGCACGCAGCAGATGCGCAGAAAGATTCTTGCAGGTTTTCTGTGTAGTGAGACTTTACATCATTGTGGTATTTCAATTCAGACGGTCCAGTCAACCGCCACGGTTACAAAAGAAGGATGTCAAACTGCCAAGGGAAATCAAGGCTAATTCAGACTCTCATACCTGTAGGAAGTTGGGGACTTTCTGTTTGCTGAAGCGTTTGGAAGACTTTCCACATGTATGTGTCCGTGATGTTCCCTTCAAGGCTGTGACATCAGTGCCCGTGCCAAGGGAAGGCACAAGATTGCAATTCAGGGTTAAATGGCAGCTCAGCTGAAGCCCTCCTCTGACCTCCCAGAACCAAGGTACTTGACGGAGTAGGTCTTTCTATTGAATTCCATGAAGCTGTGAAAATAATTTACAGAGATTTCTCACCTAGAGTTTAGGACAATGGATATAAAACTCGAACCCCAGTCTTATTTTTTAAAAAGATATTCTTACAGTTATATGTCTTTAATTCCCTTACTATATAAATCCACATTCCCAAACCACATAGATATTATGTCTAATAATCCATATTTCCCAAGGAGATGGAGTTCCCCAGGGTAGGCTCTAAATTTAAATAATTTCTCCACATCTGCATGTTATTTTCTTCTGTTTGGTGACCAGACATGATCTTTGCCTGCAAAGAAGTGATCTTCTTTTGAACCCGTAGCTTGGGGGAATTTGTTGATGTTTATAACAGATTGCTCTATGCACAGAAATCTCACTAGCCGTTTAAGCAAACCCCTTTTGCTGTCTTCATCCTGCCTGGACATTTGAGAACCACGTAGAGATCTAGACTTCAGCCTTTTGGAAAGCACCAGGCTTCTAGTGCATGAATTCTTCACATTTTAATATACAGGATGAGAAGGGCGAAGGCACAGCCAGGCAAATTGTCCTTCTTCACAATTGTTCAAACCATTTTTGCTCTCCTTGAAATTGATCCTACAGCTTCAAAATTAAAAAAAAAAAGAAATATAATAATTTGAAAGTTTGTCAAGCAGTGAAAGGTAGTATATTTTAACACACTAATCCAGTAACTAATCAGTTTTCTAATAAACAATCAGCAGTTCGCTAGCGTGTCATCTGCACTCCAGGACCTCTGGAGAGAGGATGAGCTGCCCGCGGACGTTAATGAATACACCGAAAATCACTAGGTGATCAATACTTCTGAGTTATTTTCATTGAGCTGATAGGTCTGATACATTAAAGCTGACATTATACATTTGTCAAGATCACCGTGCAGTTTTTTAACAGTGGAGCAGGCTGCTAAAAATATTCCCTGAAAGACAATCAAAGAAACACTTCTTCATCCTGACACACTCGGCTGGCACAGGAGCCTGGGAACCTGAAAGCGGAGGCCCTCAACCTATGGGTTGCGTGCGACCCTTTGGCAAACCTCTGTCTCCGAAAAACATTCACATCACGATTCTTAGCAGTAGTAGAATTGTAGATAGGAAAACAGAATTATACTATATTATAGGTATAGTAGCAAGGAAAATAATTTTATGGTTGGGGTCACCACAGCATGAGGAACTGTATTAAAGGGTCACAGCATTAGGAAGGTTGAGAACTATTGCTTTAAATCACGTAGCCAAACTCCGGCCTCCTGGCAGTTTCAGGCATTTGAGGATCTCTAAACTGGATGGATGTGTTCTATTTCTCTAGCTAATTCTGTACACGATCTACTAAAGAGGAGAGAAACAGGAGTGCTCCCCAGAAAACGGGCTGCGTGGCTTCCTCCTCTGTGGCCGGACAGTAGGCTTTCTGCAGGTTGCCTGTGCCCATGCTCCAATAGTGCAGGGTCCTGAGAGCCGGCGAGGTTTAGACGAAGGACGTTTGGGCTCCTCTTCAGTGCTTTTCCCTTCAGAGGGTGGAGGAAGTAATAGAAAAAGGATCGCCAGGGCGACTGTCCAGTCTGATCTTGCTTGAGGTAGACAAGTAAGATGGTGATGTGGGAGTCACTGTATAATCTAGGTTGCTGCCATGGTGTGTGCGTGCGTGTGTGTGTGTGTGTGTGTGTGTGTGTGTGTGTGTGTGTGTGTGTGTGTGTCCGTGAGTGTGCTTGTGCACATATTAGATATGGCAACCACAGAAACATTGGAGCCTCCACAGGATTGGGTGTGCATGTTATATTTTTAGTAGATTAAGTAACTAGGATGCTAGAGTGTGGGCTTTGTGGAAGACAGGAATTGACCCAGGTTCTCTGGATCACAGTCCTTTTAGCACAGGAGAGACACTTGAAGTGCAATGTCTGCTTTCTCCTTTCAGATACGTGGGCCCACGTGTATATTGTATACTGTACTTCCTATAGGGTTGAGCCCTTCAACCACCCAGTTCCCTGATTCCCAGATTTTCCTGAGTCATCCCATTTTTTTACCAAAGCAAACTCTAGTCTTAGAAATTATTTTAACCCTAATTTTGCTTGGGCTGTGACATTTTAATTAGTGTTAGCAAAAAAAAAAAAAAAACAAAAAAAAAAAAAACAGTCACCTATACCTAATTCTCCCACCCCGCCCCTCCCCCCACTTCTACCCCCACCTTCGTCTTCTACCCCTAACCCCCATAGCCTTTGAAAACGAAGGCATTGCTTCCACGAGTTTCCAAATTTTGCAATGATTAGCTTTCCGGCTGTTGTGGCTGAGGGGAGCAGAATTCGGGGTTTTAAATTAGCGGCAGGTGAAATTCTATTTGTCATCCATTTCACTGCGGGGTTACGGAGCAGAAAACTGCAGACAAGCTGGCTGCTTTGATGGCTCCCTCCTAAAAATCTCTTTTTGTTCTTTATCTATCTGAACTGACAGTGATCAGAGCTGCAGCAGGACAGGGCTCTCTGGAGAAATCACCTTCCCCCGGCCTATTGACAGGTCCCTCTGTTCCACATCAGACAGGCTTTGTCCTATCCCAGGAATCCAGGCCTTGGAAGGAGCCACCAATTAAACCTCTTGAGCCAGTAAAATCTGAAGCCGCTTTGGAGTGTCTGCTCTGATTAGTCAGGATGAGAGGAAGCCTATCACCCAGAAGGCCCCGCACCCTGGTCTCAATTTTCTCTCTTGCCTCCACCAGGTGCGAGAGGTGCGAGCGGAGCTTCACCCAGGCCACGCAGCTGAGTCGGCACCAGCGCATGCCCAATGAGTGCAAGCCGATAACCGAGAGCCCGGAATCAATCGAAGTGGATTAACTGATTGACTGGCTGGAATTAAACAGCAAGGAAAGTCATGATTAAATGTCACGGACACTTAAGCAAAACCAAAGATTTCCTCTGAACAACTTTCAATCAGTCCCAGAAAACCAAAAGCAGTAATAAAATAAGTAAGATGTTAAGAGATATTGATCCTGGCGTGGAAGTCAGACCAGGCAAGAGATTATTTATTTATGACTAGGGATGAGACAGATTTCCGTGGACAGCTCACCTGGGATGGCCAGTGTTTCCAGTCCCAACCGTGTGTTCGCTTTGTTTCTAAGAAGCTTTTTAAAAAATAACTGTTATTTAATACCAAAGGGAGGATTCCTCTGCCCACACTTGTGAGTAAGAACGCACAGGGACTTGGTTCTCGTCGCACCTTTTTTTCTAGTAGCATGTTTCAAGGGGACCCGTTCTATGGCCTTCCTCCTGTCTAGGCCTGGCTTGCCCAGTGTTGGTTACCCCAGCAAGGAAGGCTGAGGCCCAAGCAAGAACCTGCAGCCTCAGAGGCAGCCCAGTTCCATAGCTTCCTTCCTGATGCACTTTCACGTGACTCCTCCCACCCCACAGCCTGGAACTGACGCTGGAAAAGGAAGAAAATGGTTTCAGATGCAAAACTCAAAGGATGAACGTGGAGGACTTGCTTTGTCCTGTCCGGATTTCAAACACATTTAAAGTGTACCGAGCTTCATAATCCAATATACTGTTCCGAAGCAGCTAGCTGAGAAAATGTTGGTTTCAATAACATTTTAGCTTAAGAAAAATGAAAACAGAAATAAAGTTCTTTGGTCTGAGGCTGAATCTAAGGTGTTAGGCCTCGAGTGATTCCGTTGTCCGTGTTTCTGGGCAAGGGTGGGATGTGTGAGTAATCAAGTCATGGCCCGCTGGCAGATTCATTGCGGGCAACGGCATCTTCCTCACACAGGGAAGCCCTGGAGGCTCCTTCACTCCCTGCTAAGTGTGGCAGAATTGTTGCCAAAGAAACGAGGAGGAGAATCAGCCAGACAGAAAACGTTGTGAGAAGGTAGCCTACAAAAGGGAGGGTTGACCCAGACTGCCAGGAGTAACTTCTGTTATCAATAGGGATCACCTTTTCCTCTCTCTCGAGATTGATTAACCAGAAGCAAAGGGATCCTGTATACACTTGGGGTGTTCTTTGAGTATTTGGCATAGAGGTTAACTTTCATTGGCCTTGTAGCTCAGTGGTAGTGCTCAGTGTAGTTGGATGGAGGTCTAGGAACTGACCTGGCATTGGGAACCTGTGAGGGCGAATATGGATTTTGGTCTCTTAGCTCCCAGGGGAAACTCGGAGCCTGAGTCTACCTCCACACCCAGTTTTCATAAACAGCCCATAATAGCAACTCTGTGACATTTCTCGTCAGCTGGTGGCTAAGCACAGCCTTTTTGTTTTTGAGTGTGTTTTTGAGCTTCCTGAACACACTCACACACACACACACACACACACACACACACAGAGAGAGAGAGAGAGAGAGAGAGAGAGAGAGAGAGAGAGAGAGAACTAATTTCATTTGGTCCTCCAGAAAGTTCTCTTTTCTCGCCTTCTAAGAACTTGTCTTGATTTTATTTTATGTGTATTTTCTGCGTGTGTGCGTGTGCACCATGTGTGTGCGGTGCCTGCAGAAGGCAGAGGGCGTCGGATTCTCTGGACTAGAGTTACAGGTTGTGAGCCACCACGTGGGAGCTGGGAACGGAGCCTGGGTCCTCTACAAGTACAGCAAGTGCTGTTAGCTTCTGAGCCATCTATTTTAACCTCTTCAATTTCACCTCTTCTCTATGCCTTAGCATGCAACTGCTTCGTTTAGAATAGTGTAAAACGGAGTCTCATTTACTGGTGTGTAGCTGTGACAATGGCAAGGATTGTGGCCACAAAGATAAACTTGGTTAATTTTGGTCTCCTTTTCCCACCTCACTTCATTCACTGGGAATCTTCTCCCGGTTTTTGTCGCCTCTCTGTCATGGCAGTCTTCTGTTGTGTGGGCGTGCCTTCTGGGTTCACAGCTCCCTCCTGTAAGGGAGAGAGGCAGGTGCCAGTGTGTGTTACTAGGAAAGGTAAAATGACCGTGCAGGATACAGGCCCAACTCACCGTTGAGAAAGTGGCAGATCCGCTCCAAAAGGAGCAAGTCTCACCTGTATCCAAGGCGAGATATCTGGCTGAGCTTTCTGAATATGAGGAAGTTCATCTGTGTTCTTCTCAGTTTTTTTTCCAGTGAGGAAAATCAGCTTAGGCACTTGCCTCATTTCCCCATTCCACATCAGGCAATACACCAGGTTTTGATGGGAGCTCCTCCCTGGAGGTCTGGCATTGGGGAACCTTCCAGAACAATGCTCTCTACTGCTCTGACGGCTTTGCCAGCTGGTCCCCAGCTCCCACTGAGTGTGGCAGTGAACTGGACCAAAACAACCCTCTAGGATTCCCCACTGAGCTCGTTATCACTTTTGTTATTAGGGATTTTCTTTTCATGCGTCTTTGACTGAATTTGGTCAGAAAATATCTTCTGCTTAGAAAAATAGAAAATTGAATACTCTAAATTTCCAGGTGTTTTGGCACTTACAAATTCCACATTGGGAAGCCAGCTTCTCCCGGGGCAGCCTGGGCTACTGGTGTGTGGACAGGCCTGCTCCTGAAGATCGACTTGGCACCCAGAGCAAGTACAGTAGCCATGAGGGTCTCAGAGCTTCTAGTCAATATACATGTAGAGCAGGGGCTTCTTGTTACCTCTCAACCGAAAGGCTTTGGGATTTCTAAGATTTCAAGTGTGCACGTAACCCTTTGAGACTCAGTAAATGGTTGGTGGAAACTATAACCCTAACTAACTCGTGGCAATATGAGGAAAGATGCTATCTAAGATGAAACGGTGGGTGGTCAGAACGGAATCAGGTCTTCAGTGTTCTCTGTTAAGAGAGACAGAGGCCACTTTTCACCACAGGGCCCTCTGGGCAAACATGAAGGCACCATGGGTACAGGCACTTACTGAACCTGTATGGTGGAAGGAGAAATGGCTCCAAGTCGTCCTTTGACCTCCACACGTACTCCATGAGGCAGGCTTCTGCACTCAAATTAATAACAAATTCACGCCTTTTAAAAAGGACTTACCATCCTTCGGGGTGCTCATTCATTTACCTAATTGAGCCAAAGGGCAAAGCCTAGGAAGGTCATCAAGCAGAGAGCTGGAAATACAGACTGTCACATTTCTGTAAGAAAATCTCAGTTACCTGAAGGAAGGCTAAGAAATTTCCTCAGAAAATTTGTATTAGCCTTTTTTTTCCTGACTTCAGTTCCTTTCGCCCATATCTTTAAAAAGTATTAGCTTTTTCCAGGAGAGTTAGGTTTCGCAATATGATTGTATAGGTGGTTAGAGTTGTAAAGCTTAACCGTGCATCATGTATATACTTTAGTTCATTAGTAACCTTCTGTTAAATATCCATGAGTATATTCCTGTTGGAAAACTTTATAGAACAGAAAAAGATTATGATTCCTCCCAGCACCTCCCGTGTGCACAGGGGTCACAACCTGTTAGCCTGGACCTCAGAAGCCATAATTCCCTGACCAGTCCATTGGCTTTTTCATGGGTTGACTGGTTCATCGCTTCATTAATCCAGCAAATGCTGAACCCCATGTCAAGACGTCATTACTGGTACTCACTATAAGCGAAGGTATTTAACTATTGGAGAGGAAATGGTATTTTCCTTCTAGGTGGCTGGTTAGAGCAGATGCTCATCCACGGTTTAAAAATAACAGCGGTTCCAGTATCTTAATCTTGCTGTCAAGCTTCTTCTGCATTAAAATTGGAAGATGTTCTTCTGTGATTCCATACTTTGACCCCCAACTCTCTGGTGAAATGAACTACTAATGATTGGCTCATGCAAGAAGCCGATATTCAGTTGTTTCTTATAAAGTACCTGTATTGCTTAGTTTAAATTACCCCTCAAATGTAAAGTTAACAAGCATAAGTAGCTGTCGATTGCATAATTGGGAACATGGCACATCTCAGTACAAGGCAGTTCCATAGCCCTGTGGGTCCAGGGATCACTCTGCCCATCTAGCACCTTTCTGTCTAATAATAGATTCTTTGCTGTCCCATTACACCTATAGAAACCAGACCACAAATAACAAACTCTTTGATATCAATTTAATTTGATTTCCCAGTCCTCTCTAATCCCTGATATCCAATCCTGAATGATTCTAAGAGATCTGAATCTTTAAAGGATAACAGTCAGTTCTAGAAACATCACTGCTTTGTTGGTCTCCTTCCATTTGTTTGTGTAGGTGAAAGGGTGATACCAGGGCTTGAACTCAGGGCCTCGCACAGGCTAGGCAGGTGCTCTTCCACTGAGCCTAAGCCCTGGCCCCCGAAAGGCTTTCTTCTTTTAAGTAATGACTCAGATGGTTCATCAGATTAATTTACAAAATGGCAAAACCCCCGGATAGGCTCGAAAGAAGTGCACAGAGGTAAAACTATTGCATGATTTTCCCCAAGTGCTGGAGCTGCTCCCACTGCTCTTAGGAAAGAGTCTCTTGAGTGTAGGCTAATGGTAAAATACAGCAGTTCTGAGGAGCTTCCCTTAGACGGGGAGGCAGGTGATACGGATGACATACCTCACGCTACATAACCATTGCCAGGCACTGTTCTGAGGGCTTAGCCGGCACCGTACAACCTAACCCTCAATACTCTATGACAGAAATGTCCATCTTCCTTTTCTCATATACATTGGCAGTATTAGCTCAGCAGCTTTAAAATCCTCCACTCCAAAACCATATGGTTTTAAAAGGGGGAGCATGCATCCCAGAGGTATTGTGTAGAGAACTGTTTTAAATGAACGAATACAGTGTCTGTTGAGAAAACATGTTTTTTTAAAACAATGGTAAAATAGTCTTATAATATGAACCTATGCAGTGGGTGATATACAATCTCCACACACCTCATGGCTGGCCAACACCAATTTGTCTAAACATACAACTGAAATTCCAGAATAAAAGAAAAAAGAAGGGTCCAGCCCTTTTAGGGCCTTGGGTCCTAACACTTGGGAAGCAGAGGCAGGCAGATCTCTGTGAGTTCTAAGGCTAGCCTGGTTTACATAGGGAGTGCAGGGCCAACCAAGGCTACCTAGTGAGTCTCTGCCTCACAAAAAAAGACAATAACAAAATTAGAGGGGAAATCCTCTCCAGTGTGTGGAGTGCATAAGACAAACGGTGGAGGTGTGGCTTGTTGGAGAGCACCCAAAAGACGACAAGTATTGACAAGCAAGAGACTTCCTCAATTAAGGGAGAAGCAGGGCTTGCTTTGTGCTGTCTGGATGCTAACAAAATTACTTTTCGAGCATCAATGGAACAATTATGTAGTTGTGTCCATGAAGAATATAGACTTCTCTGGTTAACTGGCCTGCTTAAAGCAACGAATCATTACGGGTTAGGTTTGTCAAAAGTACAAATACTGTAGTTACATGCACAAGGTACTCCAGGGCCCACTTCAGAGTCTTGGTTATAATCTAGATGAAACTGTTTGTGTTGTTTGTTCCAAAAGCAAGTTTCCAAGGTTCTTCATGAGCTGGCTTTATTACCAGGCAATTCTTCCCTGAAAGCAGTGTGTGCTGTGTTATCCAACGTTCTGCTCCCAACAGGGACGTCTGTTAAAAAGCAACGGACGTGTCTCAAAGCCAGTTGAACATGGCAGACTCCCTTGTTGGTATTTCCTGTTTCCTGCCTTGCAAAACATCTCCGTTACTGCCTTCCATTCCCAAAGCTTGGCACGTCACTCCCAACCAAAAACAATCTTGGTATAAACTTAACAAACTGGAGATACATTTCCACGGCAGAGCTCTTTGCTTAAGAAGGAAAGAAATCCCACCACAGCAGGTGATTGCCACATGTTGGCGAGAGCAGCCATTCCACACCAAATGTCCAAATCAAAGTCCCGGCTGGTCCACATGTGAGCGCAATCAAATACTAGCAAAATCCGTACCTGCAACCTGACTCTCCCCTTACCAATGTGGTACACGTTCTCTGATTCAACTCAGAGAGATGGAACAGGTAAAGCCTGAGGCAAATCCTCCTTGGACGGTTCAGTTGGGGCATGAGGGGAGAATTCCCTGGTTCAAGTGTGTGGGTGTGAAGAACTGACCCGGACCAGCAGGAAAATCCTGGGAGCCTAAGGTCCCCTAGTCCATTAAGTCTGTCACATCAAGGAGAGACACTCACTTTTGCAGTGTGCTGGTACCAAGTGGTTGTTGAGATCCTGTCGGGACACTGCGCTGTTTTAAACTTACTATTAGGGTTTAGAATAAAAGTATGACTGTCCTCCACTTCCCACCAAATACAACAGCTTGGGCAAGGCCATTGAGAGGATGACTGGTCATGATGAGTATGTGACAGGTAGCAGCAGCAGCCCATGGTAAGAGGGAGAGTCTGCCCTGAAGTTAGGGCCGTAGATGAACTGCTTACCCAAAAAGCCCACAAAACTCTATTACGCTCAAATTACGAAGTCAGACAGAAAATTGCAAAAGACCAATGAGTTCGTGCCTATTGCTATACTCCTGTGGTAGAGTCTGCCCTTGATTGGGTTGTACTTAAATGAAAAACAGGCACAAATTTTGTGATCACCAAGCAAGAGGTGTAAGCATATTTGATTAATAAAACATAATAAATTGATTGCCCTTGGAGTCTTTCCAGACCCATGGTGATCTCTCTCTCTCTCTTTCTCTCTCTCTCTCTCTCTCTCTCTCTCTCTCTCTCTCTCTCTCTCTCTCTGTGTGTGTGTGTGTGTGTGTGTGTGTGTGTGTGTGTGTTCCTGTGTTAGGGAATGAACCCGTGGCTCCCCCACAAGCTGGCTGAGTGCTTTATGGCTGAGCTATCCCTATCCCGAGTTGGTCATATTCCAGAGTAAACTGATTCTAGTGAGGATGGTAGGCAGTCAAAAGATACTGGAGGACTTTTAGCAGAAAATAGGACTAACTTGCAGGAATGTTCAAAGCTAGTCCCATGGCTTCTTCAGAAATATTTGAGATGTTTTGGGCTTAATTCTCAGGTGGTATCATCTTGTTTGCTTGACCAAGTCAAGTCTACTCCTTGAAAATTCAAGCACAAAGGACCAACCAGCCATTAGCTTTGACCCTGATAACCCTTGGAGTAAAGCAGAATCCTTTGCTCTGAGAGTGGGACAGGGTCTATGATCCTTCTCAGTGTGTAAGGATTGGGGCTTCCAGTCAGAAGGGGCTGAGTCAGTTATGTGACTTACATCTCACTGCTTTGGAGAGTAAAGTTCTCCTTGACCAAGAAGTATGTGAGCTTCTGAGAGGAGCCAGTAGGACCCTGAGCATGGAGTAGATTGTAGGCAGTACCACAGGGTGGTCATGGATAGCCTTTGAAAGGCATTGTGGGAACATGGTGTTTCCAGCAAGATGGGAAAGGCTGGTTTTGAGCAGAAGCAGGGGTTGTGCTCATTGAAAGCAACCATCTGGTTGTTTTGCCAAAAACATACATATAAGCAACAGCATATGAATTCAATGGGTTATGTTTAGGAATGTATATGTATATACAAATATATGTAATACATGCAATAACAACTCATGGAAAAGGGGTCATGAATTTGAAGGAAGGCAGGAAGGAGTATATGGGAAGGTTTGGATGAAAGAAAGGGAAGGGAAAATGTAGTAATTAAATTAGGACCTCAGAAATAAACAACAAAGGAGGGAGGGAGGGAGAGAGGGAGGGAGGGAGGGAGGGGGGAGAGGACTGTAGAAGCACAGGTGCTGGCAACAGGAGATGACAGGGGGAGATCTCTGAGCAGGCAAGAGATGATGGTCCCATCTGTGATAGTGGCAAAGGTAGCAGGAAGCAGGTAGATTCTGTCTGGATTTTGATAGGCAGTAGGTAAGTGGCTGGTGGACTGTATGTTAGATGTTAGATTAAGAGAGGATTGGCTAATAGTTCTTGGGTTTCCCAGTCTAATCAATGGGAAGAAGTGTTGTCATTGGTTTTTCATGCTTACATTTCATTTTGAGATCATTTATCCATAGTCCCAGGACAACCTCAGTGTCACAAACATGTAACTGATCACACAGCTGCAGTTCCTGTCAAGCCTGCTGCTCCTCCCAGAGTGATGAAGCTCAGGGACTGGGTCACTTCCCCTCGGCTTGACTGGTAGCCTGCTTCTTCTGGGACAGTGTGTAGACAGGCCATTGCCAAGGAACAAGATACATAGGTTTCTTGAGAAGAAGATTAGATTGGAAATTACTATTTATATTTGAATATTCTCTGAAGCAGTGGGGTACCTGAGTCTCATTCTGGATATCCTTTAGGAAAAGGAGACTCTTGGGGACTCGTGGTCTCCTTGTGTGGCTTGATTCTTGGTCAGGCTGTAGATTCAGTCAATGCTTTCTGAGATGGCCGAGGCAGGAGGCAGCCAGTGGTTTTCAGTCTTCTGTCAGGGATAGTTCTGAGGACTTCCAATGATGGCTTTAAGTCCACAGATCAGTAGTGTTTGTCCTTCACCTGTTTACTCACAAATGGAAATGAGTGGGACACGGCAGGAATAAGAAATGGAAAGGAGAGACAGGGCGGAGGAGAGAGGGGAGAAGCCATGGCAGGTGATGTTAAGATTCTGCTCTGTGTATTTACAGGTTGTTATTAATGTTCTCAAGGGATGGATAGCCTTACCTGGGACATTTGTCTTATATTTGAATGTTTAATTTGGGCTGTTATTAACCAACTGTTGGATCTAAAAAAAAAAAAAAAAAATGGAAAGGAATGAAAAACATGTATTCAAGGAAAATATAGATCTTTCGATTGAATACCACCAGAAACATATTATATCCAGGACATGGACCATCCAGCGGATGATTAGATTTGTCATCAGGAGAGGCCCAGGTGGGTCAAGGAGATGCATTCTGAGCTGTGACTTAAAGGACAGATACATGTTTGGATGCCATGCTAACCCAGGAGCCACCAACTGCGATTCCCTCGGACATTGGCCCCTGACTGGTGACACCCAGAGAGCCTTACCCTGGGACATTTGTCTTATATTTGAATTCACATTTTCCTGTTATTAATTTTTTTATCACTGTTATCTCCTGTGTTCACTCCGAATCTGTAAATATAACTGTTTTAGAAGGGGCTCTTTACAGATGTAAGTGACATTGAGAGCTTTCTGGATTATACAGGAGAGTCCTAAATCCAGTTCACAGGGTCCTCAGAGGAGACAGGAGAAAAGGCATAGGAGGGTGTGGGAGTGGGGGATGGGAGTCTGTGTGGTGGCAGAGGCTGGAGTTATACATTGCTATGCCATGGGGTGGTCTGGACCTACCAGAGACAAGCCAGCAATGTAGCATGCTCCCACAGAGCCTTTGGGGAAGCATGGCTTGCTGACACTTGGATTTCAGACCCACATGGCCTCCACAAATGTGAGAATAATTTCTGTTGTAAAACCAATCCCTCATCATTGGTTCCAGCAGTCCTAGAAAACCAACGCATCATTGTACTTCATAATTCAACAACTTGCAGTCATTGGGAGGGCAATCATTCACTGAAATAACCTCCCCTTTAGGAGAGTCCTCCTCATCAAGGTAATTTCACCTCTGCTTACTCTCATTATCAGTAAGAGTGGCCACGCTGCTTTCCAATACAGAACAACAGCATTCTCTAGTGAGAAGTCTGGTCTTCAATGTGACGAAGCAAGGGTCTCCACGAGATGAACTTGTCCCTCTGACGCTCGGGACAAAGGTGTTTGCACAGGTTTGCTTGTCGGTTTGTTTCTTTTCATACACTTGAGACTCCTTCTGTTTTCTCAAGCTGTCCTAACAAAGTGTCAGCCTACTGGGACAAAAGTGTGCCTTGGTTTCTCATAGTTCTGAAGCCAGCAAGTCCAAGATCAAGGCAATCACAGAAGTAACTCCAACTTCATGGTCTCATCTAAACCTAATCACTCCCGAATGCCCCTGCCCCAACACTGAAGATTAAGACGGCAACATATGACTTTGGAGATAGCATACCACCCAGTCGGAAATGCTGACCTCTATGTGTTCTGAAAATTGTCATTGTCTATAAAATGTACGACAGCAAAGAGTACACGTGGAGCCTACTGGTTGTAGGTATGGAAGAGTCATCTTAAGTTTATAAATAAGAAGTGGTGTGCTTTAACCCTAGTGATATTTTCCGTATGAACTAGTGTCTCTAGACTCTTCTGAGATGTCTTCCTGACGACTCATCCGACAGCTTGGGCTGTGAACCTGTTTCCTCCTCTCCCCAAGTTCCTTCTGCTTCCCTTATTTCTTCTCAAACATCATTTCTAATTTTAAAAAAGATTTATTTACCATTTTAAGTGTATGAGTGCTTTGTCTGAGTCTACGTATGTGTACCATGTGCATGCCTGGTGCCTCAAAGGTCACCAAAGGCTCTGAGTCTCCTGGGAGTGGAGTTACAGACAGTTGTGAGCCACTATGTGGGTGCTGGGAATGGAACCAGGGCCTTCCACAAGAGCAGCAGGAACTCTTAACCACTGAGCCATGGCTCTAGCCTTCCGTTTCTCATTCTAAGTTTTTGTTAATGGGTGTTGGTGTTTAATGGTTCTGGGCGAGTCACCAAGGTTCAGATTAGATATAAAGCCAGAAGTTACAGGGGATACTTTTAGCATTCTGTCAGATGCTAGCCCAAAGACCATGCAACATTTATTTCCAAGGCAGGAAGTTGCCCTTTCATCCTGGAAGTTAAGAGCACAGGATTTCCTAATCTGTTTTGGTTTTATAAACAAAGCTATTGTTTTATGGGCCAGTGAGATGGCATTTACCCGATGACCTGAGTTCATTCTATCCCTGGATCCCATGGAAAGGTGGAAGGAGAGAACTAACTCCACAAAGTTGTTCTTTGACCTCTGTCCGTGAGCCAGAGCACGTGTGTGCCCCACCCCAATAACAGCAATAATAGTAAATTAAAAAATACTGCTTTACTTTAAAAAAGCATGTTCTCCTTAGTGCTGATTATGGACTTAGCATTCCCTAGTGTTTAAGCAAGCACAGAGCCCATTTATACATGATTCATATAGATGCAAGTTGCCCATTTTAGGTGTTTGATTTATTTACTTATTTTAAAAGACTCCTATTTGTGTGTGCGTGTGTGTGTGTGTGCGTGTGTGTGTGTGTGTGTGTGTGTGTGTGTGTGTTTGTGTGTGTGTGTGTGTTTCCATGCCTTTGGAAGCTAGAAAAGGGCATTAGAACTCCTGGAACTGTAGCCACCAGATATAGGTTCTGGAAACTTAGGTTGGGCCCTCTGGAAGAGCAGCAAGAACACCATCTCTCCAGCCCCTTGGATGAATTTTTTAAATGCTTATCTATAAAAACAAATCTTGACCAAGTGTTTTGGATGATTAGCATGGTGTTTGATTTCGCCTCTCTGAAGTCTTTCCCTTTGCCATGTGGCTTGAAGGTATGGGTCATTAGACTAGGAGAATCCATTTCTCCCCCCCCCCCTTAAATACCAGCTAGGTTTTGACTGGTTTGGTTAATTGTGCTGGAAGCGACAATATAATATTTCTTAGCCTTATCCATGAGAAGTCCTGGGCACCTCTGCCTTCTTCTTGCCACTTTCTCAGAGCCTTGAGAAGTCACCTAACCCTGCAGCAATTCCTGTCGCATGAGCCACACATGCATTGAGGCATAACGCAAGAGTTTGTGACTCTTTGTTACAAGGTGTAACCATGACTATAGGTAATCAATACCATAACCAACAGAGCTCAGAAAGCCATGTGTGCAGCAGAAATATTAACTCTTAAGAACAATTATTTTACTCTTTTATTCCATTTTAAAAAAATAATTTATTTATTATGAGTACACTGTATCTGTCTCCAGACACACAAGAAGAGGGCATCGGATTCCATTACAAATGGTTGTGAGCCACCATGTGGTTGCTGAGATTTGAACTCAGGACCTCTGGAAGAGCAGTCGGTGCTCTTAACCACTGAGCCATCTCTCCAGCCCTTATTCTTCTACTCTTGCTGCACACAGCTAGCTTTACCGCCTGCCCCTTAAGCTCTAGTTAGCTGACTTTCCAGTCATATCATAGCTCTCAAAATAACCTAAAAAGACCTCATGTGTAGTGTTAGCTCTGAACACCAGCACGAAAATCCTTCCATGTTTTCCCCTCACGTTCATATTACTCACACTCTACATTTGTGGACAATACATCAGCGGTTGTGTCTGGATACAGGATGAAGTATCTGTTGGCAACATATTTCATTTACTTATTTGACAAACATTTATGCAGCAGGTGCCCTGTGCCAGGCTCTGCCCTAAGTGCTTTGTTGCACTGATTTACCGAGTTCGTCTCGCAGCTCCATGGTGAATTCTGTTAGCACCCTTACTCTACCCACGACTATATATCTACTCGATCACTTTACTCACCGAGGCCTAGAAAGGCTGAGTACTTTGCTGAAGGTCACCTTGCTAGCAAGTGGCAGAGTAGCAGAACTGGGATGTGGATTTTGGCATTCTGGCTCCAGGGTCCATGTTCTTAATCATGACACAGGGTAGTAATTACTCATCGACACTTCATGTCATTGTTGTTAGGTGACACCCACAGGGCCATTTGGAAAAGGAGATTCTCAAATGGCTTCAAGGGCTTTCTTGCCAATAAGCAAACATATAACTGACTCCAAAAGCCAACTGGCAGTGGTGTGGCTGGTTTGTGGTTGAGAGCCATGCTGTTAACTCACATCTCTCTTCTCTTGGTTTTACCTATGCCTTAGCCGTACGACTTATAAATGCTTGTATTGGAAACTACTATTTTGTATTTGGTCTAGAGAAAGCTGTTGATTTATTAAGAGGGTGGTTATGCTGTTTAAAAATAAGGGGAAGACTCAAGTTGCACTATGAAAGTTTTATAACACAATATCTAAGAGATGGGGTGACAGATAAATCTTATCGCAACTAATTGTCAGACATTATATACTGAGTCACTTATTCTGAGCCCATACAGACACATGTTTTATATTTATATGTGATTTCTGGTGAGTACTTGTAACATTATATTATAATTTTAATAATTTTATATTTTATGAATTTATAAATTTTATATAAATAAAAATCATATAAAATATAATAAAAGTAAGCATTATTATTATTATTATTATTACTATTATTATTACTAGTTGCTTCTTTTATGCTGCAGTATACCATTTGTGTAAGTGAAAGAGAAAGGGCGAACAAGGGTAAAATGATGTGAAGCTGAAGGCAGCAGAGGTCAGAGGTCTGGATTCTCACCAGATTGTCTGTGGTCATTCCATAGTCATGGTGACCTTCGTACCATGTATGTGTTACATTCACTCATAACACATGGTCATCGACATTTCAGTCTGCACTTAAATTTCTCACTCAGTCTTCTTACCTGTAAAATGGGATTATCAGCAATAATACCTACCCAGTATAATCAATGTGAAAATTAAATGTGTTTACTTAAAATAATAGCATATTATTATTTTAATAATCATAGTAATAATCGGTGCTTAGTCGATATTTTCCACTTAAAATTGAAAAATACATGTAGAAAAAGGAAATTTAGCTATTGTAAGTAATAACATTCAAGTACAACAAAGAATTGTTTATAAGGGTAAACCATGACCACTGACTACCTGGAATCCTAATGAGTCATGAGTAAGTTTTAAGAACACGATAGTAGGGCTGGAGAGATAGCAGTTAGGAGCACTGGCTGTTCTTTCTGAGGTTCTGGGTTCAAATCCTAGTACCCATGTGGTGGCTTACAACTATCTATTACTCAATTTCCTTGAGTTCTGAGACCACCCTCTCTGGCCCTCACAGGCACTTCATGTATAAGCATACATTAAACAAAAATTTTAAGTGACTCTTTAAAAACCATTTTTAAAGAACATACTATCTATCAAGGACGGAATGAGAATTTTGAAAAAAGCTAAAACCAACCCTGCCTTGTAAATTTGTATCAGCATACAAAGTTGTCTCCTGACCTTTGAAACCACAGACTATAACAGACCACAAATAGGTTGCTACTGCTGTATAACTCCCCAAATTAATGACTTAAAACAACCCTTGTGCTTTGTTCAAAATTTGAAGCTAAGAAATTTGGAAAGGGGCTCATTTGATGGTTGGAACTATGTAGAAGTGTAGAAGCAGTTAGCTGGGGCCAGACCATCTGAAAACTCAGCGGGGCTGGGTGTCCAAGGTTACTCCTTACTCTGTCTCGACCCTCCGCAGGGACCTGTCCATTGTGAAATTCCTGCAGAAGGGAAACCCAGTGTAAAACATAAGGTGGTAGCCAGAGTTTAAGATCAACACTCTAAGAAAGGAAAATAGATTAGAGATTGTTCAACAGTTGCTGAAAGGCAAAACTGGAAACCAATATTAAAACTTCAGTGTATATTATGCTCACAGTGTAATGAAGATTCCCCCCTCCCCTGCCGCTTCCCCTTCCCTCTTCATTAACAACAGCAACTACAATAAATCGCCCTCTGTGTGGCTGGCATTTGGTTCCCTTTCAGCTGAGAGCTATGCTGTTGACCAGAGTGCTTAGCCGTGGCTGCTCCGGCATGATAGCTTGGGGGAATGTATCACACCACTTTCATCGAGTCTTCTTTGTTGAAGCCATGACAAACCTGTCCAGAGAAAAAAAATAGCAAAGAATTCTGGACTATATATCTACGTTACCGTAGATCACTCCATAGAATCCCAAGAACCACCAGAGATCTGCAAACACATCCCTCTGCAATGTGTGTATTGAAATTATGCTTGCCGAGTTTCTTTAATGTTTTCTTAAAGGTCTCCTACAGTGTCCTTGGAGCCGTCCATGAGGCTCATCTTAAGCTGTTTGTAAGAGAAACAGACGCAGTGTCAGGTCAGAATGAGGGGAGCTTACAAACCAGCCTAAGGAAAGGGGAGAACTGGGTGATGTGTGCTGAAGGGAAGGGCGGTGGTACTGTTCTCTCCTAAGACTGCTCTTCCTGCTCTGCAGTCACATAGCATAGTCTCCTCCACACGACTGCTCTCACCCATCCAGCCTCTCTTTAGCCTTAGAAAACTAATTGCTAGTTTTTAAAAATCCCTGGTACTTGTTCAAGAAAACCGTGAACATGAACCTGGGTGGGGGAGGGGCAACTTCCCACTTTCCTCTACCTTTGTTCAGTCCACCTTCACGTACCTCTCATATGAAGACTTGCCCTCGCCCTGCCCTGGAAGCACCCTGTGCCTGTGCCTTCCTTTCTTATTGGCAGGGACCGAGCTGGTACAGGAAGTCCAATGTGAAGGCACCACCCACAGAAAACAGGCCATAAGCAACTAGTCTAAGAGAAATTGTTCTTAAATGAATCCATCTGGAAACGGGCCAGAATCCACAGCTGGGGGAGATCTGTTTGCAGGTTTGCAAACCATTTGCTTTCAAAACGTTGACACTGTCCATGAGGCAGGGACATTTGGTATCTCCCATTGCTACTGATTGGGGTCACCTTTGATGACTCTGCCTTGGGCCAAATAAAGAAAAGAAGGACAGTAAAGCCTTCCGAGGAGGCCAGGAGACTGAGGATGGGGTGGAAGAACTTGGAATATCTCAGAATAAGATTAGAAGGAGCAGGGACAGACTTGGCTCGACTTCTGCTCGAACCCTGTCTCCCGTAGCTGAGAGCATCTTCTTACAGCCTGGTCTTCCTCCAACGTGTAGCTACTCTGAGTCAGCTTTCCTGGAAGGCGTGTTCGCGCGCACCTGGGGGCCTGAGCCTGGTGACTCACGTCACTCTTCTACAAGCTGTGTCTCTGTGAACATGAGCCTCAGAGCCATAAGGCCTCAGCTAGACTCCAGCCCCGCTGCCTCCTCCTGCTTTTTCTGGAAGGATCCCTGGGGAGTCGGCGTTCAGCGGCACAGCTCACTTTGCTCACCTGCCGGTGTACAGAGAGTTCATTCCCAGACATTTTCCTACAGCCCCCTTTCTCCTGAGCTCTCCAGGCCAGAGCCTTAGGTACGAAGGCTCTTCTCCATGGATGTGTGAACTTTTGGCCAGACTTGAAACCTTTTTGACTGAAGACAAAGGGATGGAGAACGAGTTCTCCAAAGCAACATCTTAAACATGCAAATGACCCAGTCCTGATGGAGGCCATTTCCTCGAAGAGACGGTGGCCAAAGAAGAGGAAGTCAAGTTCTGCTCGAAATGACCTTTGAGTTAAATACGTAATGAAGCAGACCAGAGTGGGTTCCTGAGCTCGAAACACTACCCAGCACCCTGCCTTTCGCCTGCGCCCTCTACTGGTAATGCAACCTTGCTGAACCCCTGACTGATCTGGGAGAAAACAGCTCAGACTTCAGCCCTGCAGTAAGATACTTTGACCGTTCATCAGCAACTGCTTCCTGGGTAGAGTGATTCTCTTCCTTTTGTGACTGTGTAAAACACAGGAAGAATGTAGCATTACCACCTGTAACAGTACAGTTCAGTGGTACTAAGTCCGTGGCTGTGCGGCCATCTGCCAGCCCATCCCCTAGAAAATCTTCTTTAATCTTCCCTACCTGGAACTTTGTGCAGTAACCCCATTCCCACTTCTGTCAGTCCTAGAATATGCCATTTCTCTCTCTCTTTCTTTCTTTCTTCCTTTCTTTCTTTCCATCTGAGTCAGCTTTCCTGGAAGGCTGTTCACACGCACCTGGGGGCTTGAGCCTGATGAATCACGTCACTCTTCTACAAGCTGTGTGCTTTCTTTCCTTTCTTTCCTTCTTTCTTTCTCTCTTTCTTTCTTTCTTCCTTCCTTCCTTCCTTCCTTCTTTCTTTCCTTCCTTCTTTCCTTCCTTTCTTTCTTAAAGATTTATCCATTTTATTTATATGAGTACACTGCAGCTGTTTTCAGACACACCAGAAAAGGGCATCAGATCCCAGATAGTTGTGAGCCACCATGTGGGTGCTGGGAATTGAACTCAGGACCTCTGGAAGGGCAGTGCTCTTAACCACTGAGCCATCTCTCCAGCCCGCCATTCCACTTTCTGTCTTCTTTGGTTTTACTTCTCCAGGGACCCTAGTATATGGAATCATACAATAATTTTTCTTTTGTTATTCAACACAATGTATTTAAGTTAAATACATATTGAAATTTTTGAAAGCTACTGAAATCCTGTTAAATGAGTCTACTATATTTTGATTATCCATTTATGTCCTTGTGGACAAGGGTAGCTTCCTCCTATTGGATATTGTGAATGAGTCTGGTGTGAACACAGGTGCATAAATGTCTCTTCCAGATTCTGCTTTGAAGTCTTTAGTAGGTTCTTATGTATGGTCTTGCTGCACTGTAAGATAAAGCTAATTTTAATTCTTTGAGGAATATTCATATTGCTTTTCATAGTACTTACCTTTATGGCATAAGAATCGTGATTTTTCTACAGTCTTATTGTCTGTCATCTACTTTTTTTGATGATAGCCACAGTCTTAGTTAGGGCTTCTACTGCTGTGATGAAACACCATGACCATGACCAAAAGCAAGCTGGGGAGGAAAGGGTTTATTGGCTTACACTTCTATATCATTGATCATTATAAAAGAAGCCAGGGCAGGCACCTGGAGACAGAGGCCATGGAGGAGTGCTGCTTACTGGCTTGTTCTCTGTGGTTTGCTCCCTATGGCTTGCCCAGTCTGCTCTCTTAGAGAGGAATGACACCACCCACAATGGGCTGGGCTCTCTCCTATCAATCACTAATTAAGAAAAAGCCCTATATCCACAATTGAAGCTCCGTCCTTTTAGATGACTCTAGCTTGTGTCAAGTTGATATAAAATTAGCCATCCCAGACACTTTAACCATCTGAAGTGTTATCTTTTTTAAAAAGATTTATTTATTTTATGTATGTGAGTTCAGTGTCACTGTCCTCAGACACACCAGAAGAGGGCATCAGATCCCACTACAGATGGTTGTGAGCCACCATGTGGTTGGTGGAAATTGAACTGAGGACCTCTGGAAGAGCAGGCAGTGCTCTTAACCACTGAGCCATCTCTCCAGCCCCCTGAAGAATTATCTTACTGTGACTTTCTTTTTGGTTTATTTCCCTAACGTTTTCATGAATGCTTAGGCATCCATTAAGACTGCTGTGAAGAACCATCTCTCCAAGTTCTTGGCTAATTATAAAATTGGATTCTATCAGTTTGGTTGTTGTTGTTGAATTGCACCTCTTTATGTTTTATGGGTACTAAGTTTATCTCAGTTATACGATTTTTCAGGTCTTTTCCTATCCCATGCTTGCTTTTTCACTGGGCTAACAATGTTCTTTGATGCGCAAAAGTTTTTAATTTTGATGCCATTTGATTTATCTGTTTTCTTTTGTTGCCGTTGCCTTTGGTGTCTGATCCAAGAAATTATTGCCAAATCCAATATCACGAGGATTTTCCCATATGTGTTGGTAAAAGTTTTATAGATTTGGTTCGTATGTGAGTCTTTGATCCATTTTGAGGTAATTTTTGTATATGATGTAAGGTCAAATCCAATATCAGGCTTGTATATATGGTTTTCCAGATTTCCCTGCAACATTGGTTTTAATGACTATCTTTTCCCCACTTAAACAGGATTGGAATTCTTACTGAAATTATTGAACTATATATTCTCTCTCTCTTTCTCCCCATGTGTGTGTGTGTGTCTGTGTGTGTGTGTGTGTGTGTGTGTGTGTGTGTGTGTGTGTGTGTGTGTGATTGAACTCATGGCTTTTGTGTATGTTACATTTACCTGCCATTTAATTTTTCCAGATGCATTTCCCAGCTCTGGCTTTAACTCATCTTCTGACCATGTCTCCAGCTTCTGCCAGCCACAGTTTAGACACAGAGATCCCCAGAGCATCCTACAACACTTATCCTACCTCTTGGAATTAGTTCATTAGTCTACAATAAGCTGTGGGGGCACATCTGTTCTTCCTATGTTAAACATGTAAACTGCATATTCTGAGAGAATGAGGTCATGCAACTCGGAAAACACTAGTAGGCTGAGTTAGGAGGCAGTGTGTGTGTGTGTGTGTGTGTGTGTGTGTGTTTGTGTGTGTCTGTGTCCTGTAGATGTCCTTGAGTGTGTGTGTATGTGTGTGTGTGTGTGTGTATGTGTGATTCTCCTTCTATAGTTTGAAGGACCTGGCAAGGCCTGAAAGCTGAAGGGTGACTAGGACAGGATGCCATGAAGAGTTGTAGAAAGATGCATCAGGTTGTAGTGGGCGCCACACAGGAAGAAAATAAAGTATTTTCTGTGTCTCCCTCCCTAGACTCCTTGAGAGCGAGAGTCTATGATTCTCCTTCTATAGTTTCAGGACCTAGGCCTGAGTAGTGAGAGCACAGCAAATGCTTTTGTTCTCAGCCCCTGTGAATGCTAAGCTAGCGCCGTGGCTTTTGGCCATCTTCTAACCTACACAGAGCTACCAAATGAGGCACGTTTCTATGCAAGTCTCTGATGTTGTCCTCACAGCTGCTGTGTGAAAGGCCTCACCAGAGAGGAGAAAACAAAGGCTTAGGGACACTAGTTGCTGAAGTCACATAGCCAGTGATAAGCAAACATTCAACCCCAAATTTAGCGACATGAAAAGTCCCGTTCTTATGGGCATTTTGTTAGTGCTTCTCTGGGAACATGTTATCTAATTCACTAGTGCAAATAGGGAAAGCAGCTTTCCTGGCGTGTCAAGATATGTGAGAGGTTGCCAATCATTACAACTTGAGCACATACAACATCGCATCCTCTTCTACCAGATCGCCGTGCGTCTTTCATCATTAAATTCTCATAACAGCATTACAAAGTAGGCCCTACCACAGTTACTGACATTTTATAAACAAGAGAAATGAACGCTGAAGGAGGTAGACTCTTGCTAAAGCAGACCGAGTAGGGAGACAAGATATCCACTCTGCTGGACCTGGTGCTCTGTCCCCTGGCCCCTTTCATATCCAGGAAATGGTTATCTCTACTGTAAGGGGGTGGGGGGGGATGAGAGTCACTGTCTTTGATCTTGGTTTTAGATCAGTTGTGTTAATTGCAGTGATCTCTGTCGGCTCCTGTCAGTCTCTCACTTGCCTCCGAATAATTGGGAAAATCACTCACAGTGAGGCAGACTCTAAAAGACATTTCTGGTCCGCAGAAGTGGACTCATTTGTACTGTCCTCCTTTCTCCGGAGTCTTGGTCGTTTGATGTTCTTTCCACCTTGGGAGGGTTGATTGAGAGCCCTGCAAAGAGAGAAGCTTCGAGGCTTCTCAACACTGAAAGGGTTCCTTGACCCCAGCCACCCCAGCAGCTGGGTCAGACAAGGCCACTGTGATTTATAGATTAATAAACAGCCTTCCCAAGCCATGGCTTCTCTTATTCATGGGAGCAAATTATCAGCTCAGCTCTCTGGGTGTTAAACATACTTTTCATTAAATACGTCTGCTTAAAAAAAAAAAAAAAAAAAAGCCTTAACATTAAGGGTCAAAGTGAGAGAAAGGAATGACCTGTAGAAATATGAGAGACGGAGGGAGGGAGGGAGAGAGGGAGGGAGAGTTGAGTAAAATCCTCATGGGATCAACGCTATACATCCTGGCTTAGGAGGTTGTCCCCAGTCAAGGGCTTTCTATTGGTGTCTGTTCCATTCTCCTATAAACCACATTGGCAGACAGTGCCTCTTGGCGCATGTGTTCCCTTAAGGAGAAAAATGACACATGTGGGAATAAGGTCCACCACCCCCGCCCCACACACATTATCTCCCCCCACAAACACCCCGGCTTTTTGGAGCTACAGGATGCAATGTGATTTTTTTTTTTCCCTTCTGGACAGAGGAGGAGCGGTTGTTTCTTTCTTAACTAAGTTTTGTTCCAAGACCTCACAAGGCGTGAGGAGAATAACTTCCTGAGTAAAGAAAGCATTTGAGTGTCTGCATCGAAAGATACACAAATCCTAGCACTTAATGGGAGGAGGGTGGAGCCTAGCAGGGATGAAAACAGTCTTTCCTGCTACAGGAAAAGAGGAAACCAGAGCCTTTCCTTTCCTTCCCTTTCCTCCCCCTCCCTCTCTCCCTCCTCTTCTCCCTCCCTTGCTCCTTCCCTCTTCCCCTCCCTCCCTCCCTCCCTCCCTCTGTTCTCTTTTGCCTCCTCATTCCCAGTGTCTATAAAGAACCCTGTAGACTGTAAGTAAGTTTAACTGCTTCAGCTTGAGAACAATGGCAAGCATTGGTTCTATTAACTAGGTTACTCATTGTGAAAGTTAAGATACAGGAGCCTCTTAAGAGATGTTATCCCCCCAAAATTCCAGTCTCACTTACTGGGTTGTGAAATTATAAATTGTATTAAGCCATGTTTCTCTCCAATTTCAACCCCAGACATATTGAAACTCAGATTACATACACACGCACGCACGCAAGTGCTAAAGTGGAAATGGTGGGAAGGGGGTACGTAGGTAACCATAGGCATCACCTCTAGAAAATGTCTATAGCCACACAAGCCATAGGGGCAGTTTCCCAGCCTCCCAGAAGGTCATCCATCAAGGCCAGGACTGCACATTAAAATGACTGTTGACTTGAGTCATCTGTTAGTCCATCACCAGAGCATGGATCAGGTTGCATTTCATCTTATATTAAATCAAAGTGATCTGGCAAGGAAAACTCGGCTCCCTCTTTCCCCTCAACACTCTCCTCAGGAGGGAAGAATCCCATAGCGTTCTGTCTCCCACCCGCCCACCCGTGCCCCATAACCTCCACAGAACCACAGTGCTTTGCAAGAATGTGGTGTCATCATTGATTAAATCCTACATTCTCCCACGGGTATGTGATTTGGTAAATCTGGACACACACACACACACACACACACACACACACACACACACACACACGCACGCCATGCTAAATGCTGATTTTTCTCTTCAGGATCCAACTCATTCTTCTGCAGCTACGGTCCCAAAAGGGCCAGAATTTCTATGACTCCTGCTGCAAACCCTGCGGTCCTTAGAGACAGAGAAAGCACAAGAGGGGAGCCAGAAATAATTGTGGAGGAGTAAAGAAAACCGGCCTGAAAAGGCCTCTGCTTGCTCGTATTTGGGAGCCAAGTGGACTGTCCTTGTGTGGTGACTCACTCCCTCAGAGCAGCGTGCGAGCTCCTTCGCTTGGGTTAATGATCACGGAAAACTGCACCTCCATATAACTCACTGTTTATTACATGAAGGCACCCTGAGGTTTTTGTGTCACTGGGGGCACAAATGACTACAACGCTGTAGTGAAATTTTGCCCTGCAAAGGCCAGGACCACATGCGACATATCAATTATGTCTTTAATGCTCTTCCCTGGTACCCGGTGTTTCCAAACGCTTAATGCTCCTCGGAGTAAATGATTTCTTTCCACTCTTGCTTAAAGTGCCAGGAGGCAAGAGAAGTTTAAACAGACCTAAGATCAACATTGTGAGTTTACTTGGCCTCCCCCTCCAGCAACACTGCCATAAATTTCTTCAGCTTCTTAGTTGGGAATTTAAAAGGCCTATAGTCTTGGCAAGGTTTATATAACAACGTTTCTTCTATGTGGATTATAAACTTTCGAAAATCCCAGGCTCTGTGGGTATCGTATTTGGTCAGTGGATCAACATGGGAAGACAACAGGAAAACTCAACACCCTGGGCAGCCAAACTCTTTTTCTCAGTTTGGACTCCTGGGTAGAAAGAGCTCGGATGGCTACATCTCTGAAAAGGCCGGAATCCTGGGTCTTGGAGGAAGGATGTTGTGGGCCTGCCATTTCCCTATGTGTTTTGCCATATCTGAAGCTCATCTTCTGAGGACCTTACTGAGAGTCCAGCCCTACACAGTATGGCAACTGGCAGGGCACTGAGGACTATCTAGTGGGATGTGTTACCTCCCTGGCTTCATGGGGTCTCACCAAAGGGACCTTTTACGATAGGTTGCCCTCCTTGGATGCTCTACCACATGTTTTGTTTCCAAATCACTCGCTGTGGATATCACATAGGTTTATCTTCCTAGGTGCAAGGTAGTTGGCACAAAACCTACTTGAATAGGACCAAGGTATGGGTCTTCGGAGTGACTTAGTTCTAAGAGGAATGCCCCTCACCAAAACTAGAAAGCGTTTCCAGTATAAGACTTTGGCTCTTTGATCGATGTTCTACCCTCAGGGCAAGTTTTCTGCCTTTCTTTGGGTCACTCAACTGAAAAATGGGCGTCAACAATGAACCTGACTCATCACCGGCAAAGTGAGTGTGTTACGGGATGAAGGTGAATAAAACTCAGCTCACAACTGAATGGCATCAATGCCAAGTACCAGAATGACACTGCACGAAGCCCCACATTTCTCTTCTTGCTTTACTCCATCCAAAATGGATAAAAAGCAGAATCGAGACAGCAAGGCCAACCAGTCAGAAGAGGAGAGACCTGTGAGGAGTCTGCCTGCCTTTTCATTTTGTGAAGAGGGAAACTAAAGGATATGTACATAAAAGGGACACAGAAGAGGGATGAGAGAACATTGGTCAATAGAATTTAACCAAATAAGACATATCAGAGGAGTAACAGGAACTGAGAGGAACAGCCATACAGGCATTTCTGATCAATGAAATCAAAAGGCTTCCCCTGAACTTTGATTCACATCCATTGCTATTCAAGAGTCTTTAACCTCATCTCCTGGAAATATTATTTAACTCCAAATGTAAAAGGAAACAGTATTTGACTTTGACAATAGTTTTGTGATTTTAATTAGCTAATTGAGTAAGATCTCAGGGTGTTGGCCAAGCTGGCCTGGAACTTGCAGTGAGCCTTCTGCCTCAGCCTCCTAAGAACTGGGATTAAAAGTGTATGCCACCTCACCTAACTTGGACCGCAGTTTATTTAAATCAGAAAAAAAAAAAACCTTCAAGCTTTCTTTTAATGGTGGAAATAAAAAGAAATACACTCACAACAAGACTCAAATAGACAAATCAGTTTGAGGTAGAAGTGTCTTAGCCACAAGGCTCTTTACCCCATTCACCCCACGAAGTAAGTTACCATGGCTATAGAGGTCTAGGAAATTATGCTTAAAAGTAATCACAGTGGGAACTCTGGAGCAGGCATCCTGAGCAAAGGTTGCCAAGAAGCTGATGGAGTTCCAGAGATAAAGACTCAAGGCCTGGCTTTGCTGTGAACATGATTATCGACAGGAGTAACACCACAGATGCTATCACTTCCTACCAACTTCCCTGTTTAGCGGTTACTTTAAGAACCACTGCTACAAGGGCCTGATAACAATGGGATACCCTCTCACCTAGGTCTCTCCTGGGTTGGAATACTTACCTCTCCAATTTCTGGATTTTTCTGATGTTTTGAAGCACCAGTCTGAAAGGAATAGGAAAAAGGAATTTGATCGAGATTTTCAGCATTGAAGATGTCAATCATAATTCTGATGACACTGCGTTCATGGAATTCCGAACAAGAATTCGTCTGTGTCTCCAGGCACTGTCAACAAAAGCGGAGGAGAGCACACTGAGAGATTATTCTCTCATTTCTTGCACGCCTGTTCCTGGGGATCGCACAGCGAGATTCATAATTTCAAGTGTGATTTAAATAGATTTGCTTTCAAATCAGATACCTCTGCCCCTTGTCAGGTATTGGTTAAGCGTGCGATGGATTAGTAACTTTACCTGCTGTTCTACACCGGAAGCCAGTACCTCCTAAAGCCAAGTTCCTATGGAATTTAGAAGTACCGTGGTAGTTACACTTGGAACTGGTTAGCTGGGTTCAGATTGTATCTTAAGGTTTATAGATCTAGTGTATGTGTCTGCTTCTAAATCATGTTGGAACGAAGTTTATTTGTTGGTCTCCAAAGGTAGGTAACCACGGATGGGAAGACTTTGCCTTAGAACTGTGCACGACTCTTTTGTAGCGGAGAGTCTGTTCAAGGTAGCGAGAAATTATTATTTAATATGTGTAATCAAGTTCCTTATATGTAGAGATCTGACTTCGGCATCTGCGTTCATGACAAATGAGTGCGTAACCTAGCCCTTTTTCGTAAGTCCTCATAGCACGCAGTACAGAAAATATGTATGTATAAAATTCTCAATTATATAGAAAAGGTAATGCATGATCAATATTGCATATGCAAGAAGCCATTTATAGTAGTTCTAATTGCATGAAATGATGGGTAAGCCCCATGTGACTACACATGGCCAAGCTGTTTAAGTTTATTCTTGTATGGACTCCTCTCACGGTAGAGGGTCTGCAGGGCCACACAGGCACTGGGCCAGGGCTGAATAATTCCTTTGTACTCACCTACCTCCACCTCCAGGGTTTGTTTATCCAGCACCAAGGCCTGTTCTGAACGTTCCCGTTGCTTTGTCGTATCCTGTAGCTTCCTGGCCTCGGATTTACTTTCCCTGAGATGAAACCTAAGCAAACCGACAGTGTTGATTCAGAGTTGTGGTCGCCGTGTATCTAGTAATTCTTCTGGAGTGAAGGATCCGTATTATAGACTTGGAAACAAGTCTCGTAAAATCAAAGGGAACATACAGTTTAGATCAAAAGCAAATAGGTTTGTATCAGTTTCCAGTTCTTTCTTTCCCCACCTGTTGGGTGAAGGTAGGATGAGAAGGTGTTGTATACGCAGCACTTCCTGGATTTGGACGTGGCTAAACTCCTCTTTTAAATGTGTCCAGAATACACACTTCCAACCATTCCCTGTTACTCCCAATTAAGAAGGACGATTTTCAGATCTGGGTCTTGAGGGCAGTTAGCTGTTTGAGGGCTGGTAGTCATCCGTGTTGTTTCCTTAGAGCCGACCTCGCTGTTTCAGTCAAGATGCTTCACATACATGCAGTGCTTTGCCATGTTCAATCCTCGCTTAACCTGACTTTTACACTGACCTTGTGTGAGTCTCAGTAGAGCAATGCTATTCCCACTTTCCATGTAAGAGAACACGCCTCAGAAAAATAAATGACTCACTTAAATTTGCTTAGTAAGGTATTGAGTGGCCTGGCTGGGACTGGCCTTCTGGTGACTATGCTCTAAGCAAACTTTAGCTTTGACCTTAATAAACCAGTGTTTATTTTGCTTCTTGGCTATAAGGTATATTACTTATGTTTGGGCAGACAATAAGGAAGGGCTTTACCCTATACTAAGAATGTTCATTTGTCAAGCCACAAATTGGAAAGAATTATGGCTTCATCCTGGGATTTAATTTCTCTTTTCACCAATCATGATCTGATTAATTCTAACATTTTATCCGTTTGTTTGTTTGTTTGTTTGTTTGAGACAGGCTTTCTCTGTGTAGCCCTGAATGTTCTGGAAATTACTCTGTAGACCAGGCTGGCCTCGAACTCACACACACACACACACACACACACACACACACACACACACACACACACACACACACACGACACGACGACTGCACGACGCACACCCAGCTCATGAGCAGCAAACTTATAGACTTATAGGTTTCAGGGGACAACTTGTGGCAGCCAGTCCTCTTCTACCATGTGGGCTTTAGAGGATTAAACTTAGATCGCAAGGCTTGACCATAAAACACCTCTACCCACTGAGCCATCTCACAAGCCTTTTGTCCATAATTTGAAAGATTTCTTTTTTTTTTTTTCCTTCTTTCCTTAGGGAGGGCTTATAGACTTTAGTTCAACATCATTACTTGCTGTCTAGGTACCCTTTATCAACAAAGCTTCTGGAATGAACATTGATGCTAGATTACTCGTGAGTTGGGAGGTGCTTGGCCCCTCTCTGTCTACGTCTGCTGACATCTGTGAGATGGGCCATTGTATTTGAATATTGGCCAGTCTCCAACCCCAAAGTTGGCTTGAACTACGTGGAAGGCTGCCATGTTAGACCCCTGGCTGGACATTCTAAACAACACCCCTTTCTCCAGTGACCCCTTTCTCCAGTGACCCTTGCCTTACAGCACCTGGAGGGTTCCTTGTGCTTCCATTTCCCCTGGGAGGTGAGCCCCACTTAGCTTTCTTTCCTGAGGAAATGCAGTCCTGTGGGGACTGGTCATCTCTCCACATTTCTGAAGGAAAACAAGCTCCATCCATCCCCCCACCTGGGCAAAGTATTTGCCTTGTTTTCTGGTTCTTAGTGAATGCTAAGGGATATTTCCTTTGCCAGCTCTGAGGACCACTGGAGGAGGCTGGGGATGGAACCCCAGGGAGACTGATGCTGTCTGATTCCTCACTCTTCTGTCATATTCCTGGAAAATTGGCTTTCAAATTCAAAAATACACAATGTGTTCTTTTGTTCACCTATCTTCTCAGAAATCGCCTTCCCATGGAAGCCATATGTCTGACAGTCCTAAGGGGAGAAACTTGGATTCACAAGGCAAGAGAAAAGAAAACTTCACATAACTAATATACCAAATTATTGCCCCATATTGCTAATAACTGTGCAGGTATTCGACGTGTGGCTATTAAATAAAAATTGTAAATGACCCTATAACTTTAGTCCCCTTAAAGCCAGAGGCAATGGCCCATCGAAAGATCTCTAAAGTTATGACTGGAACAGTCTTGCAAATTATACGTGCCTAAGGAACCATTAAAACACACAGCCTTTCAAAGGCCAAGGAAAGCTTGAACCCTAGAAGTTCAGTGCACATTTGTGGAAGCAGATTGGATCTGGTAATTATTCATGGTGTAGCTCTGTTTAAAAATTGTTAGCTGCTTGTCAGCCACGAGAGCTCATTTTAAATGTTCCTTCACAACACTTAGAGGAGAAATTTATAAGGATTACTAAATTTAAAGAAATGCAGAATGTCATCTTTGAGGAGTATTGATCGATGCAGAATTGACCCAAATAAATGCAGTCCGTGGCTGTCTTCCAAGCAGGTGCCTTCGATGCTAAGCAGTTCTGGACAATAGGTCTGCATTTTTAAAATCACATTTATCTTGATGGAAAGAAGGTATAGAAACTTCCAATCAACTGCCTGGATACGGTTTGAGACTATATTTCCATGTGCTTGTAGACGGTTGACCAACGTGCAGCAGGAGCCTATGGCTTCCATGGCTTCCATGGCTTCCATGTCTGATCTGGAGACTGCTCTTACCAGTGATGCCAAGAATTGTACCATCAGGGGCTGAGGGATGAAGGAGAGGGGAAAAAATACCCAGAACTCTTCCTGGAGCTTGGAGTCATATCATTTGGAAAAGGGAGGTAGTTCTTGGGCCAGACTCCTTTCCATGACTACATACTTGGCACAAGATACATCTCTGTGGCTGGTGAATTGATTGATTACTTGATATTTATTGAGCACCCATGGTGGGTTTAGTTCTCAATATTCATGAATACATCAATACTTTTCTTTTCCCAACCAGAAACATGATGCCTCAAGATTCTCCCCAAAGTATTTTATAAAACACTTCTTATCTGAAGACAATCCTATATCCTTTCGAGATGTGCACACACACACAAAGTAAATGCGTGTAATTTAGCAGAAGTCTCTTGTCCAATGGACCCCAAGTACTCCCCAATATTGAAGCTACCCTCTGGCTAAAATGAGAGCACCCCATGTCATTACTGAATCTGAGTCAGCTTAGCCCAGCCTGCCCTGTCCTCCCCAGCAGCCATTGGTAGATTTCAGAGCAAAGGTCCTGTGGCATTAGGCAGGATCCTAACATTTCTATCAGGAATGCCCTTGGCAAACCTAACGGATGGACTATGCTTCCAAATGACTGCCCTAGAGGATTGGTCTCCTGTGGGCTAGATTACTTCATTAATTGGTGTCTAACTCATAAGTTTGAGTTATTTATTGTAAAACCAAATAGGGACCATATGACTTTGAAGATCTGATCAGACCAGTCTGTGTGGGCCAGATCCTGAGCAGAGGAAGCCTCCCAGAATTCACCTGTCACAGTCCATTTTTCACTCGCTAAATCAGCTTTATGCAAATCTTCCCGTGGCGGGGCTGGCTTATTCCAAAACCTCTCTCTCTCACCTCCAACATCTGTGGATTTTCTTTTTTCTTTTTCTTAGATATAGGTAAATAAACACAAGTCTTTAGAGATACACTTGCAGTTTTAAACGGGAATGAAGTATTAAGTCTTCTTGTCTAAGCCTCAATTTAACATATGGTGAAATGATGTTTCCAAGACCAATGAGCCAAAATGATACCCACAGGGAAAAATAGTATTATATGTTATGCATAAGCAGATCTAGAAAAAGTCTTCTCTGGCCTTTGGCAGCCATCTCTCCTTCTGACAAGCTTTCTGGATTTCTTTTTTTAAATTTACTTTCGCAGACTACAAAAGCAAAGCACAAGAAAAACAAACATATGAGCAAACAAAGGGTAACAATGTAACTTTGGAAATTATCTGTTCGAACAGAGAAAACTGTTGCTGGTGTTTTGCAGTGTGCACTTCATTCTTTCTTTGTGTGTAACATATACATCTTTGTACAAAACTGTGAAAGCTAGTGGTTTTTTTTTAATAGAGTTAGTCATGCAATTTCTTCTTTCAACAAACACAAATTGAGATTTCATACTAACTACACACGGAGCCATTGGACTGTTGAAGTCACAGCCCTTCCACTGCCATATGTAAATCCGGAGTCCACACAGGGTCCTGATTTTTTTCATTGGAAACCCAGGTCCTGTGGATATCTGTCATCCTGTTGCAGCGACACTTGACCCCAGAGGTCACAGTCTTCCAGAGGATTGGCTCACTTTAGGCAGGAGCTACAAGCTCAGAGTTCCTAGAACTTTCACGTTATGACCAGCTGGCTTTAAACTTGCAGGTTCCCCATATTCCCTCATGTTTGATAATTTGCCAAATTACTCAACAACTCAGGAAAGTTCTATTCATATGATTCTAATTTTAAAGGTTTGGGGTGTTTGGGGAATAGGGACTGGAAATTGAGCACGCATGCGCGCTCGTGTGTGTGTGTGTGTGTGTGTGTGTGTGTGTGTGTGTTGCATGTGTGCATGCTTGCATGCATGCGTGTGGGGTGCAGGAGAAGTTGGAAGTGGCTCCAAGAAACATCTTCCTGTAGTGACACCAGAATTCCCTCAGGTCACAATGGAATACACAGTGGAGAGTGGCTTTAAAGCAGCAGCATGATTGAGAGGGAGATCCATTTAGACCCCGTGGGACTTGAAGGATGATCGTAAGTAGGAGAATGTGAAACCAGAAAGATCATGCTCACTTCTCTCCAGAAACAAAGGCAAGCAAATGAAGAACTGACTGCAGCCAAGCTTTGAGCTCACAAGGAGAAACAGAAAGGGTAAATCTAAAAGGGTTCTAATTTCAGGGTCCGGGGAAGGTCAGCTCCAGAGGCCAGGGATCTGTGTTCATTTAAAAAATGCAACGGCAGAGTTTGGCCATGCCCCTCAGAGGCATTGCACGCACATTGTCCTAGGCAGATGAAGGTTTATCCAATGATCTTTCAGCTCTTTAGAAAGAAAATTCCATTCGGTCATGTGCTGCCTATGAGTCCACGCTTTGGGCGAGTTTCTGGAACCTCTTCATTGGTGTGTGAGAAAAACTTGTATAAAATAGGGCACTGGTAATATTTGGCCATGCCAAAAACTGACTTGAACATGAAAGAAAAAAAAAAAAAGGCTTCACAGACTTAACTCAAAATGTCTCTCATGTCTCTATACAGAAAAGGCAGCCAACTTAATTCTGTTTTGATTTTTCCCTGATGTGTGACCTGATTTGTGGGCTGGATTTCCAGAGCCACAGTTGTTCCAACCCTTATTCATGTTTAAGACTTGCACATGCCCTAATATGGATCCCTTCTATTTTGTGTTGATCATGTGCCGGAGTCCAACTGTCCAATCCAAGTCAGAGTCCTAGCCAAAGCTCTCACAGACACAACATAGACGAGCATGATGTGATAGATAAACAGCCCTGCCTTAAATGACAGCATGTGAACGGCGTGGCTGGTAGGCTTAGGAGCAGGAAGTGGGACGGAGCCTGTGAATGGCTTACCATCTCTGTTTCCTGCCAACTCCGATGTCAGCATCTAAAGCAAGGAGCAGGAAGTGCTCAGCTCCTCTTTAGGGCTTCCAAATTCCAAAATTCCACTCTTTTCTAGAGAGACTACACTGTAGAGACCACTGTGTAATAAAACATAGACTACTCCAGAAGACTCCTGAAACCCACAGGATGGAAGGAAAGCACTTACTCTCTTTGGCTTCCACAGACGTATGCTATCACACACACACACACACACACACACGTAATTAATTCGCTTTATATTTTTAGAGAGAGAAGAAAGATAGAAGAAGTGTTGGAGGGACAAGTAGAGGGAGGGATGATAGTCAAAGGAAAGACATAGACCCAGGAAGAAGGAAACAGAGTGGAGGAAGAGGTGTGGGAGCAGAGTCTGGAAGACGAAGAAGGAAGGACTTAGGTAGTGGTAAACTTGAAGGAAACTCCGAAGGACAAAGGCCAACCACTTTGCAGAGTCTGTCAGGGTTCACAGGTGTTCTACACACATCCTTTACCGTCTGTTTCACTGGAAACTCTGAGGAGCTCATGTCTATGACCTTCCCCCGCCAGTGTGTTCAAATCAGTCCACACCAGTCGATGCTGGCGTAAGACGGTCGATACCCACCACTGTGCTAGAGACAGGTAATGGTACTGGGTTCAGGGCAAGGCCTCTCAACCTACAACCACCACATCTTCTTCTGGGTGATGCTCAGTTCTTTGGATATGGGCAGTCAACATGGATGTCTTCATGGATGTGTGTCTGTGTTGTCTCTTCTTTCTCTTCATGAAACTGGGTTCCCAAATCTGTCTAATGCACATGTTGTTGAGCCAAGTTTTTGTCTCCTGAAGGGTTTTTATATCTGTTAAAGATGGACCACCATTCTCTAGTCTGCCCTAGGAATTTACCTTTCTTTCTAACCAGGCTCTCTGCCCTCCTTCTCTCTCGTCTGGGGGTGCTGCTATGATCTCCGTGCACTTTCTTACCCCTACTCTTCCCTCTGCTGACAGCACAGTGGCAATCTTAGAGTCTGCAAACACATGGGTCCAGGAAAGCTCTTTCCCAGCTGGGATGGTTTGAGTATGCTTGGCTCAGGGAGTGGCAATATTAGAAGAAATGGCCATGTTGGAGTAAGTTTGTCTCTCTGGGTGTGGGTTTTAAGACCCTCATTCTAGCTGCCTAGAAGCCAGTATTCTCCTAGCAGCCTTCAGATGAAGATGTAGAGCTCTCAGCTCCTCCTGCACCATGCCTGCCTGGACGCTGCCATGCTCCCTCTTCAATGACAATGGACTGAACCTCTGAACCTGTAAGCCAGTCCCAATTAAATGTTGTCCTTATAAGAGTGGCCTTGGTCATGGTTTACAGCAGTAAAGCCCTAAGTAAGACACCACCATTTCTCCAGTTGCCTGACTTCTACATGTACCTTTGCTTGAGTTAAACTCCATCCCTGGCCAGTTGGATACCCTGTCCTGTAATTTCATGCATTGCCTTCACTTCTCCTCCCATCCCCCATGTTTGTAGTCAATGCTATTTATGTGCTGTGCAATAGTTGCAGTCATTGTAAGATCCACAGAAGGGATTGATGGTGGCTGTCGCTGTCCTTTTGCTACAGATGGCACAGGGTCCATACCATTTTACTCTTAGGTAATTAGGGGTGTGTGTGTGTGTGTGTGTGTGTGTGTGTGAGAGAGAGAGAGAGAGAGAGAGAGAGAGACAGACAGACAGACAGACAGACAGAGACAGACAGAGACAGACAGACAGACGGGGACAGACAGACAGACGGGGACAGACAGACAGACAGACACAGACACAGACACACACAGAGACAGAGAGGCAGAGATAGAGACAAAGACACAGAGACAGAGACAGACACAAAGACAGAGACAGAGAGAGAAAGAGACAGACAGACACACAGACACATGCAGAGAGACAGAGAGACAGAGATATAGAGAGACAGAGACAAAGAGACAGAGACAGACAGACACAAAGACAGACACACACATACATACACAGAGAGACAGAGAGAGACAGACACAGAGATAGACACACACATACACATACACAGAGAGACAGAGATATAGAGACAGAGAGAGACAGAGACAGAGATCTGGAGATTCTGGCTTTCCTACTGCGCCCCTTGCTCCCTGTGTCAGCATAGACAAAGTCTGCATGTAAGCTGAGCACACTTACAGAAGCATACTATGGATACCGTTCATATCTTCCTTGCTAGAAACCTGCTGCTCATTCAGAACTTTCTCATACTTGTTCTTGGCACTCTTCCTACCAATGTCTCCACATCCTAAGTTCCCCGAGATGCTGTGGGAGGAAGATTTCAGTGGACTCTATTATAGCAGGGTTCTAGGGGCACCGGCGTTGACGTCCCTGTTCTAAGGGAGTGCACATTTGTTTTGAATGTATTTGGGAACTTGTCTCCAAGTCCTCAGTGTACACGCAAAAAAGGGGAAAGAAACAGGAAATGAAAGACTCAGAAGAAAGAGGCTCAGACACAGTTCCAAAGACCTCCAGCGTCCATATTTTTTTCCAATGGGGAAAAATGCCAACTATTTTTCAGTGAAAAGAAAACCTCATTTTATTAACTGCTGATAGCTTTATGATAGTTGGGTGATCTGGTCTATAATTTCTAAGCCATTCTTGAGCATGTCCCTCTGGAGCCTTCCTTATTGTTTCTGAAGCACTAAGTCTCTTCACCATGATTTCTGTGAAGGACAGCAACATCCAGAGTCCTGGCGTGGTCACATTCACATGGCCAGGCAGATGTGAAATATGTGTGTGCTGACATTCCCACACTCTGGTGTCATACTCTTTCGGGAACTATATAACACAAAGACGCAAAAACAAAGTGAAATCACTCAACTCCTGCTACATAAATAATGCTAACTGCCCCCACCCGGGGAGCTCTCCTGCTCTCTCTCTCTCTCTCTCTCTCTCTCTCTCTCTCTCTCTCTCTCTCTCTCCAGGTCTTTAATGAGTTCCTCTCTCTACACTAAGCACCAGATCAAGCCCCAGTGTTCTCAAAGCGGAACATGGAAATCCTGAACTTGGGAAAAAAAACAGGGCCCTAATACAATGTGATTTACCTACAAGTATTAACAGTTCAAAGAAGGAATCCTCTGAAAGGCCGGAATTATCCACTCTCTTCCTGGAAGCATTTCTTTTCTTTTTTCCCCAACAGCTGAGTGAGTGCTCCCCAGGGCAAGGGTAAAGAGTCTACTTAAAAACAATTATGAACTTTAAATAGTCTTATAAATAATAGGAACAGCATGCCAGCATATTACTCTTATTCAGAAATGTATTTGCTGAAGATTAATCCTGAGGATGAGCAAACTTTCATTCAAAGCCTCTAGTGCAACTCTGTCTAAAAGAGCAAGAACAATCGAATGCTCTTAAGCGGGTCATTTGCTGACTGTGATTTGATGTAACCACTTAAGTAAGGCCTCCAAGGAACTTATGAAAGCCTGGGAAGTTGTCATTAGTATTAAATATAGTATGCCCACAAACATGCACAAGCCAGGAGCACGAGCTCAGAAAAGAGCAGGCACAGCTCCTCAGCGTGGACTGCGCTCTGGGTGTTTGGCTTGTGGCTGGTTTCCTCTCTGCTTTGCTTTAGAATGTGCGAGGTTTTCTGTGATGGAAAAAGTCTCTACTTGTCAGCGAAGTATTACCTAAGCCTACCTGTTTCTTCCATTAAGAATACTCGGCAATTAAGGCAAATTGGATAAACGAGTTATACTCCTTGTGTGCTATAACTGTTATTTAGTTGTAAGATCAGTGAATAAAACATTAACTCTATAAAAACAATGAGAAACCTTTTATTTCTGCCTTGGATGAAGAATACATGCCTATTTTTTTTTCAACAGGAGAAGAAATCTCATTAGTAGTTTAAATCTGGAGTGGCAGATATGAATCGCACATTTACTGGTAGAAAATCTATCTGGGTTATTTTGTTCAATGGATGGGAGATTGAAGAAACAAATTCAGCAGCTATAATTATGACAAACCTCTCAAAGATGAGAAAAATAACAACGGAATTGCCGATGTTTCTTACTAATCAGAAAAAATCCAAGTAATTTCTATACAACTAAATATTTTTAAAAAATGCTTAGAATTATTTCCATTTTGTCCACAGAAGGATATAATCAGGAGGCTTCAGGGAATTCCATTTACAAAATACATCAGTCTTTAAAATAGAATGAAGAGGAACAATCTACACCTTTGCTATTACTGTGGTACGGCGGCAGAGTGTATTTGGCTCTCACAGTAGTGACCAAATCGAAGAAAAGAATTTTGAGTCAGATCTATAGGAGGATATATTGCAAGGATTCTCCGAAATCAGAGAACTTTGACTAACTCATCCATGTAAAGAGTTAGTCCTGAGCTTGACCATCACAGCAGCGATCTGAAAAGTCTTCCTTCAGCCTTGGGTGGCTTTGTTTATGACTGTGAAATCCTTTGGTCTAGGGAATCTGTTTGCTTTTCGCTTCAGAAAAATAAAAACAGAAACAGAAACAAAACAGAAAAGGTAGGAATGGCTTTCTTTGACAGAGTGTGATTGTGTGCCCTCAGGTAAGATCTCCATGGACAGAGGAAATGGAAAGATGGGGGGGGGGTGCGTTGTCTTAGGAATTTGGTGAAGGTTGGCACTTTCCCCTCCAGGGCCTTGGCCCTTGGTTAAGGCCATTACCCTTGACTGTGTTTAGTAAGACAAGACCTCTTGAGGGAGCGTCCTCAAGTCAACAGGAAGAATAAAGGCACCGTCTGTGGAGAGGGAAGTTCACGAGTGAGAGAAGACTTCAGCACCAGGACAGCCACACCAGCTTTAGATGTGCCACACAGGAAACTCCCTTGAAGAAAAGAGCACCTCAGCTCCAGACTCGAGAATGGATGGACCGCGTGACCAGTGGAGGTCATCTGACCCTCTAAATTCAGTGAGGTTGATGTAGACCTTTCTGTCAATAAATGTCCCTTTTTATCGACTCCCAGGATGAGAGAAAATGATCGCATCACTGGACAGTGCTTGAGACGGTCTTGCTTCTGTCTGTGATTTAGACTTTCAGGAAAGGCTAGCTTGTTAGGGCATCATCAGATGTGGCGAAGTCAGGATCTGGCCTTTCTTTCAGGACAGGAGCATCCCCTGCAACGAAGAAGGGGGCCGATAGGAGATAGAACACATGGAGAGGAATTATTTAAAAGCTTGGCAGATAAACACATCTCTCCTAACTTCTAATGCCCCTCCAGAAGGCTGGCAGACCCATGACTACTTTTTTCTCCTATCAACAATTCAGTTGGTTTTTATAACTAATTCGAGTACCCTCGAGGTCTTCCCATCCCCACATAGCAGAACGAGCAGAGTGGACCTCCATGATCATTCGCAGGTCCTCTCCTGAGAGTCAGGATGTGTGCCCGCAAGGCTCTGTTATATCTGCCGTGACTATGCCTGCCCCGTGTACCACCAAAGGCTTCTTGGACAGGAAAGATAACCTGCCACTTGCCTTTGTAACCTGTGTGGACTCCGTGGATCCTGGGGGAAGAAGGTGACTGGACTTGTGTAGGTTCTGGCATAAGTTGTTTTAGCACAGGGAATCTTTACTGGGTTCTTCTAATAATGGACCCTTTTAACCAAGCTGAGCTTGAGCCTAGAGCCTGGGAGGTGAAACAGAGCAAGACACCAGCTGAGGAAAACCCAGCTCTCCCGCGGTGAATGAAGTCTTTTAGTGCCCTGTCTCACTTGGGCAACTTCGGGCTCTGAAAAAAAGATCCTGTTTGGTATTATAAGGTCCCAAAAGACATGGGCTGCGACTGCTCTTCTTACATAGCCCAGCACCACATGCCACACGCCACAGGGCTCTTTCATAAATATTCTTCAGTGACGCTCACTCTCCCGGTGAATATGTGTGGAGGGTTCAGGGAGCCAGTGTGCTGGCCAAGTCACCAGACAGAGCTCGGGGATTGCCTGTGGAACATAACGCTTGCTGACTTTCCCAACTGAGCGGTGCCACTCTGCAACCAGCTTTGTGAGAAACAATCAGGAAGCAGAGCTTGGTTCTCCCTCAGACTCGCTTTAAGTCTAGGGCAACGCTTAGCCCTAGAGC
Source organism: Rattus rattus (assembly GCF_011064425.1). Taxonomy (NCBI): domain Eukaryota; kingdom Metazoa; phylum Chordata; class Mammalia; order Rodentia; family Muridae; genus Rattus; species Rattus rattus. The sequence continues at coordinate 78,150,653 of NC_046168.1, read as the reverse complement.
GTACAGAAAATGAGGGCGCAGTTAGCAAGCTCATTTCGGCGGGAAGATTGGTAAATTAGTCTCTTGAGAGGTTGCAAGCCTCTATCCACGGGCTTCTTAAGGGTGGATAGAGAGAGTCCTAGTTGGGAAAGCACCAGGAAAGGGATATATTTTCATCCATGAATTCAATTCTTTCCCCAGGGAGCGAGGGAGGGAGGGAGGAAGAAAGAGAAGGAAGGAGTAAAGAAAAACCCCTTTCTAGAAGAGTTTATTAATTTCTTCTTGCAATCTTCTCCAGTTTTAAAAAATTTTTTTTGAAATATGGTAGGGTTTTTTCTTTCTAATGATTTTTAGATATATTTCTTTTATGTTTATGTTTACGAGCGTTTTTCTCGCACCTATGTATGTGACCCACAAGTGTGCTGGTGCTCAAGGAGGTCAGAAGAGGGTATCAGAACCCCTGAAACTGGGGCTGTGGGCGGTTAGGAGCTGCCATGTGGATGCTGTGAACCAAACCCCAAGGCCTTTCCCAGAGCAGCAAGTGCTCTTAACCATCTGTCCAGCCCATATGGTAGTTTTGAGTCACAGTCCCTTTGGGGGTGATGGTTTTTCCCTTCACATCTCTGTACATTTCTGTCCTTTCAGGGGTTCTTCAAAATGCTAACGTGCAGCGTCGGTCTTCTCTCCACACCTCATTGAAACCAGCCCTCCCACTCTCTCATCTCCGTAACCTTGTTTTACAGAACTTTTATACATTATTGCTGTTTGTTTCGGTTTTGTTGTTTGTTTGTTTTTCAATGAACACACTGTTGTTATCAATCTTAACTTGCACAGTACAGGCAAGAGACACCATTTACAGCTGCTGTGGCTCCTCCCCTTCCCTCCTCCCTCCCCTTTTTATTCCTTCTCCTCCCTCTTCCCTCCCCTTCTTATTCCTCCTCTTTCTCCTCCTCCTCCTCTTCTTCTCTTCTTTTTTTACATTTAGAACCACACTTTAAACTTTCTATCATTTTTTAAGCAGTGAATTCATAGCTGTGCATATTTATTATATTTTGTTTAATTTTATTTCTTTGTGTAATCCAATCCTTTCTTTCCTGTCCTTTCAGTAAGGGTCTGCCAGACTCTCAGACTCTGTCCAAAATTTTGTTTTACCTCCACTCATGCTGGACACAGAGTTTTATGTGTCTGGGAGATAAAATATGTTCCAGCACTGTCCAGCCTAAGACCCAGAATTTATTAATGCCACCTTACGCGGCAAAGGGACTTTGCAGCCATTGGTCAAATTGAGCATACTGAGTTGGAAAATTATCCAGGTAGACGATGGAATCCCAAGAATCCTTGTCAGATGGGGTCTGCAAAGGTAGCAGACTGGAGGGGTGGGATGATGGAGGGGGTATTAACAAGAGGAGGGACTAAGAGAGGGAGGAGAGGGGGAAGGAAGAGGCTGGAGTAAGAAAGGGTATTGGGGAGGGTAGGGGGACCACACTGCTCTCTTGGAAGGAAGGAGGGGTCTCAGGTTAGTGACATTGCAACCTTTAGATGCTAGGAAAGACTAGGAAAGAGGCTCACCCCAGAGCTGCCAACAGGAAGCAGCCAGCTGTCACATGCCTTGCCCTAGCCTGGTGAGACAGGGCTCAGACTTCAATTGATTAATTTTATTTTGAGTCAAGGTCTTGATATAAACTCCAGGTTGGCGTCAGTTTTGCAGCAATCCTTCTGCCTCAGCCTCCTGAGTGCTGAACCATCACACCTGGCTTACTTTCTCTTTAAACCTCTTCTATTTATAGATTTACCCTGAACTTTTAGATTAAGGCCTAGCATCCAACAGAGGTTTGAAATATGCTTGTGTGGCTGCAAGGTTGGCTCAGTGGTTGAGATCATTTGCTCCTGAGGAGGACCTGAATACAACCTTCTTTCCTCACAACTGTCTGTCACTCCAGTCTCACAGGATCTGATGTCCTCTTCCGAATCCCCAGGCAGCAGGCGGGCACATGATACGCATCCTGTACATGCAAGCAAAACACTCATCCAGATCAAGTGATAATATAAATATTTAGAAATACTTGGAAAATGAGATGAATGGATAAATGATAAGTTTATCTCACTCCAATTATTTTTGTTGAAGAAACTCATACAGTATCATACTTTGATCATGTTTTTTTTCTCCCCTAATTCCTCCAAGATCCGCCCAATTTCTCTACCTACCCACCTGTATGTTCTTGTTCTCTCTTCCTCAAAGAGAAAGAGATAAAGGCAACAAAAATCAAGAAACATAAAAAAAAACCATACAACCTCATACACAAAGATCAAAATAAACAAACAAAAGACGGATAGGACAAAAGATGCC